>NW_024070188.1:87745937-87782195 GCF_014754425.2 Oryx dammah | reverse complement strand
CGGGAGGACCATCCTTGGGACGGTGCTTCTGATCACGTGTAGCTCTCCTCCAGCTTGCTTTGGGGCTGGGAATGGCCTGCCGGGTCCTGCTGGAGACAGCGGCTCGCAGGATGGGCAAGTCTGATTTCAGTCTAGCCTCCTTTAAGAGTTAGTGAGGTGGTCAGCGGAGTAATGCAGGTCTACAGCACAGTCTGTCAGGGGAAAAGGCTTTGTCCACCCATCCAGGCAGGGCGGGGACTCAGAGATGAGAAACTGGCACCGGTCGGGAGAGAAAAGTTATTGCTGGCTGCTCACTTCTAAGTTTGGGCGGAACCACAGCTGTGGCTTCCTCAAAGAATCATTTTCCCATTCTTTCTCTGTCTTTCTCCCTCCCGCCCTCCCTCCCTCCTTATCCTTCATGGAATACTTTAACAACCAGCTCTCCTAAGTGGCTCACGGCTGCCACCTCACAGAGCAGCATATGAACAACTGCTCTGGCCAGCGATGGGCCTGAGCTTTGTGGCCACTGTCTGGACCCTCTTCTCGTTGGAATGCTGTCTGCAGCTAGAGTTTGGGAATTGGAGCCTGAGTAGTTGTCCTCCTAGTGGTCGCTTTTCTGAAAAAAATTTTTTTTTTTTAAAGAGGAAAATAAAGGGAATGGAAAGAAACGGGAGCTGTAAAGGAGGGCAGGGCAGTGTTGGAATGATTCTCTGATTGATCTGTAAGGTGGGAAAGGGTGAGCCAAATGCAGAAGAAAAGCGAGGAGAACAAGGGTGCCTGTCCAGGCAGGACGAGACTCCTCCGCGTGATGGTGTGGTCTGCAGCGGGGAGGGAAGGGGGAGAAGCTGGGGGCAGGGCTCTCCCTGTGTGTCCTGAGTCTGGATTTTGTCTGTTTAACACAGGCTCAGTAGTTTGGCCTTGAAAACTGACCTGCCTGAGGGACAGAACGTCACGGGGGGTATTCTGGGAGGATCCTGGGAGGGTTTTTTTTGAGGAAGCCGCAGGGCTGGCCGAAGTTGGGGTCAGTCTCCCAGGTTCTTGGGTGCCCTGCGCGTCTGGACGCCTTGGCCCTTCTCTGGCCGCACGGCTGACGCCCACGACCCCTGAAGCCTGGTCAGGCCCTTGGTGTCCACGGACCCGGAGGAGGAGACCGGCCGCTCCCGGGCCTCTGCCCCGCTGTCCCTTAGCTTCGTTTCTGGCCAAGTGGCTCATGGGATTTTAGTTCCCCGACCAGGGCCTGAACCGGGGCCCTCCGCAGTGAGAGCTCGGAGTCCTGGGCCCTGGACTGCAGGGAAGCCCCGTCTTGCCCGTTCGATGATGGGAGGGAGGCCGAGCGGGGTCCGCAGCCTGCTTCTCTCACAGCAGGGGGCTGGCTGATCCCCGGAACCAGTAGCCTGTGTCCACCCGCCACCCCCCACCCCCAGTTCGGAGGCCCCCTCTCGCTCCCCTCCACGCACGGCTGTGAAAGTTTCCCGGCCCTGAGGAGCCACCGGCCAGCCCCCTACCCCAGCCCGTACGCGCATCGCAACAGCTCTCCAAGTAAGTCCCAGCGGAAGGCGGCCGGGTTGGGGACGCTGGGAAGACTTCCGGGAAGGGAGCGGGCTCTTGACTGGCTCAAGAGGGCCCTTCTTTCGTGTCCACGTCGCTGCTGGCTCGACCACAGAGACCTCCAGGCCAGGGGCTTCGGGGCTGAATGTAACTGCTACCGCTTGAGCCTCTTTACTTTAGGACCCTGGGCCCCGGTTTGCGTATTTTGAGAACCCTGTAGGGTGACGATGCTGGGCCAGCCAGGCACGAGGATTACTAGCTTGATGAGAGGCAAGTGTGTTTCTCCAAGTATGAGGCCAGGGTCAGTGGCTCCAGCATCATCTGAAAACTCCCCAGACCCACAGAATCAGACGCTCTGGTGGTCCAGCACTTTGTGGTTTAACATGCCCCTGGGGGATACAGGCTTATCCCTGCCCCTAGGTGCAGGCTTGAGTGGTATGAACACTGGGCCAGACCATGAAGACCCCGGGACCTAATTCCCTTTAACACCATGGATGTCCCAGACTTCATTTTGTCTGGCTCTGAAAGGAGGAAAAAAGCAAATGAAATCCATAAAACAATTAAGCAATTAAAGCTGATTTGAAATGAAAGAAGCTTATTTGGGAAGGAAATAGCAGTCCAGCTAGAGGCTAGATCATATTTTAAATTATGCCTTGTGTAAATGGTTTTCAAAGCACTTTTATTCTTAAGCGATAATCCTTTGCAGAAAAGACAGGTAAAAATTACATTGATTTTTCAGTATAATCAATTCTTAATCGTGTGACTGTAAGAGTCCATTTCTACAGCATAGCTATTGATCTAATGATAAAGAAAAAGCCTGGGTGCTGGAATATATTCCAGTATGTACATTTGACAGTGAGTATTGGCCTTTGACGGAGAAGGCACTGGCGACCCACTCCAGTAATCTTGCCTGGAAAATCCCGTGGGTGGAGGAGCCTGGTGGGCTGCGGTCCATGGGGTCGCTAAGAGTCGGACACGACTGAGCGACTTCCCTTTCACTCTTCACTTTCACGCATTGGAGAAGGACATGGCGACCCACTCCAGTGTGCTTGCCTGGAGACTCCCAGGGACGGGGGAGCCTGGTGGGCTGCCGTCTCTGGGGTCGCACAGGGTCGGACGCGACTGACGCGACTCAGCAGCAGCTGCAGCCGCAGCGTTGGCCTTCGATGACCGATTAAGCAGGTGCTGATGCAGCTCCAGCTGTTGGTAGCGTTTCAGTGTGTTTTGTCACTCTTGGAAGCCCTCATCAGTAATGACACTTTCTTACATCTGTAGCCTGTTCCGACAGTTCATCTGCATGTCTGTCCATGCTCCAGCCCCATGACAACTGGTCCAGCCTTGGAATGCCTGCTCACACCAGCATGCTGCCCATGGGTCCGAACGCTGGTCCTCCTGCGGGCTCCAGGTAATGCATGTCTGGGGAGCGATGCAAAGTGCCCTGGGAACGGGAGTGCCTGTGGTGTCCTCCCATCCCATCCATTAGCCGGTATCCTGCTCTTCACTTACGGGTGACGGGTTTTTATTGGTGACTTGACCACTAGCCAGCTATGTCCGGGACCCCGGGTTACATGACTGCCGTGAGTTCCTGCTTCAGCCTGTCCTCTGGGAGTTCAGTGGCGCTTTCAGGGTGGATGTAGCTGGAATCTCATGGAAGGGAGCAGGGACCCTCTCCTGGCTCTGCTGTTTACTGGTTCATGTGATGGACAAGCCTCCTGAGCCTTGCTTCTTCAAGAAAAGGGCACCAGATAACCCCAGCCTCAGCCCATCTCCACAGGCTTGTAGGTGTACAGGATTGTGGGATCAGTAGGTGAATCTTGAAGACAAGTTTTCAGAATCTCTTGACAGGCGCTATCAAATTAAGGAAATACATTTGTTGGATTTCTGTGGATATAGAATCAGTGTGTTTCTTCACATACTTGCTAGGTAACTTGAAAAGAATGATGACTATTTTATTATTAACTTGGAGATTGTATAGATGGAGGTTAGCTTCAAAAAATCAAGCTGGTCGGTCAGTGTATTATATTTCTTCATAGGATTATTATAATGAAAACTAAAATGACAAAGCGAGAGCCCTTTCCACGTTTTCTAAGGAGGAAATGAGTCAACGGTATTAAATGATTGAACAAGTTGGCTCACAGCAGAGTGAGTCTATGGACAAGGCACCTTGACCTCAAAAGCAGTGCAGTTTCTGTGTGGGTGCTTGCTCAGTTGTGTCCGATTCTTTGCAACCCCGTGGACTGTACAGAATATCAGCATTTGCCTAAGATCTTAATTCTTTATGTTTAGGAAGCAATTGCTTTAAAGTTGGAATCTAATGTCTACTCTTAAAAATAGAGCAAGCAATACATAACCAGGAAGCCTTTCCAGGGCTCCGAGGTCACCTAGAAGAAGACTGCGGTGAGTCAGATCGCCTGCAGGTTACAGCGAGGTCCCCCTGAGGACTTCAGTGCATCTCAGAGCCTTGTTGCCTTTCATCTGTAAAACGGGGAGAGTCCCCTGCCTCACTCCATCTCTCCTGTTTGCAAGTCCAAGGGCATCTGAAGTGTAGGACGTGGCCTGGTCAACCACATAGCCCCCCATAGCCTAAGCCCTCCTTGCTCATTTGCAGAAGGATTGATTCCGCTAGAAGAGAGGGACATTTTCCAGAAGCAAAACGTCAGCCTGGTGTAGTGTTGGTCAGACTTGTGTTCTCAGACAGGGGAAGGCTAACGTCCGTTTCCAGTTCCTTCCTTCAGGGATGGGGAAGCAGAGCCTCGAAGGTGGGCTCTGGGCCAGGCTCGCCTGGCGAAGTGGGTTAACGGGGGTTTGCTTCCAGGTCTGAGTCCTGGGGCTCTTCCTTCTCCCCGGTGCCACGCTGACACGTGCTGACAGGTGGTGCCCACAGGGAGTCACCAGAGGATACCCTCCACCATGCATGTTTGTCTCCCTCGAGGGAAAGACCAGCTTTTTTTTTTTTTTTTAAAGATTCGTTTATTTACTAATTATTTTGGCTGTAGTAGGTCTTCACTCTACACGGACTTTGTGGTGAGGGCTTCTTGTCGCGATGCCCAGCCTTCTCGTTGCAGCGCCTGATTCGGTGGCTGAGCGCCGGCTCCAGGGTGTGTGGGCTTCAGGAGCCGCGGCTCACGGGCTCTCCAGAGCAAGGCTCGGTAGCTGTGGCTCGTGGGCTGATTGCTCTGGGGCACATGGGATCTTCCCAGACCAGAGAGTAAACAGGTGTCCCCGGCCCCGGCACCTGGATTCTTAACCAGGACCGCCAGGGAAGCCCCAGAATTACTAGTCAACACAGATGCGTGCGCACAGCCTCGGAAACATCGGACTCGGCGCACCTGGGAACTTGGATTCTCAGCCTGAGCACAAAGCTGGAGTCTTTGGAGCGGCCGCTAACAGTGCACGTCGAGGCGTTTTCAGGCGGCTCCTAACGATTTTGTTTCTTGCGGGCAGATGAGACGTGACCTCTATCCATGGCCAAATGTGATGTAATCACACAGAGGAAATGAGCCGTTCGTCCCCCGGCCGTCTGGGGTGGGGTTGGCGGGGGTCTCTTGCCCCCTCCTGGAGCACCTGCCCAGGCCTCTGACCCATCTGTCTCCCCACTTTCCGTTTCAGCCAGTACCCCAGCCTCTGGTCCGTGAGCAGCGGTGCCGTCGCCCCGGGCGCCCAGGCGGCGGGTGTGCCCAGCGGGCTGGGGGCCCAGTTCTTTCGAGGCTCCTCTGCCCACTCTGCCCCCCTCGCCCACCCGGTCTCGGCGTCCTCCTCGTCGGGGTCCCCACTGTACGAGGGGGCCGCCACGGCCACAGACGTTGCCGACAGCCAGTATGATGCCTCGGCCCAGGCCCGCCTCCTGGCCTCGTGGACGGCCGTGTCGCCCCCGTCCATGTGAGCCGGAGCCTGTGCCTGAAAGGAGGCTGGGACTGCAAGTGTTTGAGCGGCAGTCTCACAGGGCATGGGAAGGGGGTCAGGCCTGCTAACCGCCCTTCAAAGGAAAGAGGAAGAAGGTTCATGTTCTGTTATGTATCAGGGGTCCCACTGCCAGCGCTGTGCTTCGTCCTCCGTGGTGGCGGTGGGTCCTGGGTCCGTTCTGTGCTGTGGGTGAATGCAGGTATGGAAGCAAGGCGGGGGCCTCCCTCGCCAGGACCCGCAGTAACAGTGACGGGCTAGCATCCAGAAGCCGTGTTTCTCTTACATACAGCCGGAGGTGGCTCAGGCGCATCAGGCTTTGTAACTTCTCCAATCATACTCTGGGGAGATGAAAAGCATGCTTCCAGTTCTCCTCCCTGTTGCTTTCCAGTAGCTTCCAGGTCCCTTTGGGACCCCTGTGGCCGGGATCCTAGTCGGAGCCCAGCTGAGACAGAATTGAGCCACTCTTGGGGGACAGCAAATGGTCGTTGAAACAACAGTGTCCAGCTCTGCCTGCTAGAATGTTTACTTTTGAGCATAGGTAGCTGATCTCTTGTACTGTTAAACCTACAACTGTTTATGTTTTTCTTTTGACAAACTAGCCAAAGACAATCAGCAGAAAGTATTTTCTGCAAAATAAAGGCAATGTGCAAAATTCGGTTGGTCTAGTTATTATTTAAAACTCTTCTTTTGGAATGAGACTTTGCTCGTGCTTACGACTGTCCTGGAGGAGCTTTTCGGTCTGTGATGGACTTGAACATTTTATCCAATCAGTGGCAGGACTGGAAGCGAAATGTTCATATATTTATTTACTCAATAGATAGACAGTGTTGCCACAAAAATGCAAACGATGTTAAATGATTGTCAAGAGAGCCAGCGCTGAGGGGTGAATGGATAGTGACAGGATGTAGGACATAATGATGCCGTGAAGATCAAATGAGATGTTTACTCCATTCAAGCAAAAATACATGGAGTGAACTGGCAAAAGGTTAGTTTTTAGGTGTCAGGTGTAGCCACCACAGTCATTGGAACAATAAGGCATTTGTTAATATCTTCCCTGCTCATAAGGTTTCCCAGGAGTGAGTCAGAACCACACCTGCGCTACATCGGGGCAATTTCTCCACCTAGTGGCAGAAACCTTACTTTAATCCTAGTTGTTCAAGCTCGATACTCTGAGCCTCCGGTGTCTGAGTGGGAACCTAGAATTGAAGTGTAAAGGGCCGCACCTTTGGTGTGTCTGTGAATGCTTTCAAGTCGGGCCATGCTTCTTGTAAACTATTTGCCACTTGAAAGTTTTTCTTGGTTTTACTCCTGTGTGTGTGTGTGTGTTAGTTGCTCGGTTGTGTCTGAGTCTTTGTGACCCCATGGACAGTAGCCCGCCAGGCATCTCTGCTTATGGGATTCTCCAGGCAAGAATACTGGAGTGGGTTGCCATTCCCTTCTTCAGGGGATCTTTCCCACCCAGGGTTTGAACCCAGGTCTCCCGCATTGCAGGCAGACTCTACTATCTGAGCCACCAGGGAAGCTGGTTTTATTTCCACTAGGTTTTAATGCAACTCCTGTAGAAATACCCCAGATGAGAAGATCTGATATGATATAAAGATATGAAGGGCCTTCCCTGGTAGCTCAGCTGGTAAAAAAACTCTGCCCACAGTGGAGGAGACCCGGGGTCAATTCTTGGGTCAGGAAGATCCCCTGGAGAAGGAAATAGCAACCCACTCATGTATTCCTGCCTGGAAAATCTCATGGACAGAGGAGCCTGGCAGGCTATAGTCCATGGCGCCGCAAGAGTCGCCCGTGACTTGGTGACTAAACCACTAAAGACATGGAAGTATTGGAAGAATATTTTAAAATAAACCACTGCCCAGGTGGGACTGGGAAGTAAACTGGCCCCAGACGCGAGGTCTGCGGGAGAAGAGTGAGGCGGGGAGGGAGGTGGCGGGATGGGGTGCGCTGGGGTTTCCCAGAACACATCACCTGACTGCTGTCCGCAGGCTGGGGCCGTCCCCAGCACCTGCCCCTTGCCAGGCCTTCAAGGAGTGTTAGTGAGCAATGTCCAAGCTGCCAGGGAAGAGGAGCATGTGTCCAGGGAGACTCGGATGCTCTGGGTCGCTGGGGAGCACCGCTAGGTCAGATGCTCTGGGTCGCTGGGGAGCACCGCCAGGATCGGGGCCCTGCCCCCCCTGGGGGCTGCAGGGAGACGGGGCCTCCACTCTGGGCTTTGACATGTTGGAGTTTCTGAAGGTGACCCAGAGAGCAAATTCAAGGAGTTAATATTGTAATAAATCCAATAGCATCCTTTTGGCTATGTAGCGGGGCAGTGGCAGCCAAAAAGAGCATGGAGCCGGCAATTTTGGTACAAAAGACCTGGATAGGACCGTTCATTCTCGACCCTTGCTGTGGGAACCTCAGGAAAGTTAGCTATGCTTCTAGAAGTTGAAGTTCCTTATCTGTCCAGATGCAGAAACACCTGGGTGCTGTCAAAACGAATCTGTGGATTTCCCTGCCCAGTCCAGTGGTTAAGTGCTTTCACTGCAGGGGACGTGGGTTCAATCCCTGGCCCAGGAACTAAGATCCCCAAAGCGAAAGGACATAGAAATAAAGTCAAAATGCATCTGTTTTACCCAGAAAACACACTTTTCGGGAGCACAGTCTGTCCCACTGGCCAATTGAAAAATGCTGTAGACTCTATCAGGAAGAAGACACCTAACCTAGAAGACGTCAGGAAATTTGATCAACAGTATACCAAGAGAAGGGACTGTGTCATACAGGAGGAAAGAGGCCCCCAGGAAAGGAGACGTAAGAGCCTGTGAAGAGGGCTTGGCTCTGCTGGGAGGGGAGCTGCTTCTGAGCCCGGCTGGGCTGAGACAGCCGGAGACGGTCACAGACAGGAGAGGACAGCTCACCCCGCTTCCCTCCTGCCCTGCGTTGGAACCTGTAATTGCCGTCCACCTCTGATGGACAGAGGACCTCTGTTAGCAAACATTCCTCTTAAAATTTGGCTCTAAAACCAAGAGGGAGAAAGCAGTGCAGTCACAAAGATATTAAAGTGAATAGTAAAGTGAAGTCGCTCAGTCGTGTCCGACTCTTAGCGACCCCGTGGACCGTAGCCCACCAGACTCCTCCATCCATGGGATTTTCCAGGCAGGAGCACTGGAGTGGGTTGTCATTTCCTCCTTGAGAAACCATAAATACCGGTAAAGCAAAACAAAACCTGCAGGGGGACCCTTCCACGTGGGAAGACGAGATATCCTGGGGTGAGGGGGTGCAGGGGGCCAGGACACGGGACCCCCGCGGTACAGGGACTGCAAAGGCATGTCCGTGGCCTTGTTCACGGCAGAGCCTCCTGCCCTGGGGAAAGCTGGAGTGGACTCCTGCTTCCTGATCCTCACTCCCGGGCTTCCTTGCTCCTAAAGCCGCTCTGCTTGAGAGGGGCCTTGCAGTGGAGTCCCCCTTCCCAGCCCCATCCCTATTGCCCTTTTTCCACTTGAAAGAAAGGTTTACTGCTGACTCACCCAGCTCTTCATTGACTCAGGTGTAAAAACCTCCGGACATCAAACGGCAAGACAATTGTTCCACCCTCAGACCTCATAAAGGCCCCCAGATTCTCCTCCCCAACAGAGCCCGTGAAGAATCCGCATGGTAGAGGTGCTGGCTTCCCACACCCAAGCGCACGTCACCTGCTTCCAGCCGGCCTGGCGGGAGCTCGCCCATCTGACTCGCAGTTTATAAACTCTAAAGAAATTTACTATTAGTTTTTATTCTGGCTGGGCCTTGTAGCATGCCGGAACTTAGTTCCCCGACGGGGATCGCAAGCCTGCGCCCGCTGCAGTGGAAGGGAAGGTGATAACTACTGGGCCACCAGGGAAGCCTCCTGACTCCCAGTTTTAAATTCTCTGGAGACGACAGCTGTACAGTCTGGGGTGCTTGGTATGTGCCCGTCAGTGTTCTCAGAGGCTTCCCTCATAGTTCAGTTGGTAAAAGAATTTGCCTGCAATGCAGGACACCCGGGTTTGATTCCTGGGTTGGGAAGATCCTCTGGAGAAGTCATTCAATCGTGTTGGACTCTTTGCGACCCCATGGATTGCAGCCCAGCAGACTCCTCTGTCCATGGGATTCTCCAGGCAAGAATACTGGAGCGGGTTGCCATTTCCTCCTCCAAGAGTCGGACACGACTTACCAATGAAACCATCACCACCACTGTTCTAAGTACATTGCCTGTGTCTGTGACCTCCTATGAAACCTCTCCTCATTTCATAGAAAAGCAGGTGGACAGCAGAGGCGTGGAATGGCCTGTCCCAGGTCACATAGACGGTGGGCGGAGGGCTGGGAGAGGTGGCCAGAGGATCTGCGTGCAGAACCCCCGCCTGCTACCCGTGTGCTTGGCCGACGAAGCAGGTCGGGCGGCTTCCCTGGAGCAGCCACGTGGGAGGCTGAGGGAGGCACGGAGCACCTGCTGTGGTTCCAGGAGGAGCTCTGTTGCACTGTGAGAATATCGAGGCATCTGATAACGGTTCGACCGTATCCAGTGGAGACACGGCTTAACTCCACCTCACAGGGACCCACGGCTGGCTGGATGCTAGGGCGAGGAGGGGGCTTGAGGAAGGGGTGCTGTCTACATCGGTTTAAAACTAACTGGCCGTACGAGTGTGGGTCCATTCCTGACTATTCTGTTCCATTGATCTGTCTTCCTATCTTGATTTCAGTCTTGCTTTATAATAATGCTTGAATTTAAGGAATGAAAGCTCTCCAACTTTACCCTTCTTCATCACTTTAAATATATGTTGCTGCTGTTGTTGAGTCAGTAAGTTGTGTCTGACTCTTTGTGACCGTATGGACCGTAGCCCACTAGATTTTCCTGTCCATGGGATTTCCCAGGCAAGAATACTGGAGTGGGTTGCCATTTCCTTCCTCAGGGAATCTTCCCAATCCAGGGATGAAAGCCATGTCTCCTGCATGGGTAGTTGGATTCTTTACCACTGAGCCGCCTGGGAAGTCAATAATAGGCGTATGCCCCCAAATTGTTATTAGCTTTGGTTTAAATGATCAGTGTATGATGTGATATTTACCCTTTCTGGTGGTGTGCATCATCCCCTTCAGATTTGGAGTTCCATCTGGGAAATTTCTAGTAGTATTTCTCATAGGATGCGTTTGCTGGAGATGAATCCTTTCAGGTTTTGTCAATGACCATCTTTGTTTCACTTTCAACTTTGAATACTATTTTTACCAGGAATAGGTTTCTCACTTGATGGCTTGTTTATATCCTGCGGGTGTTTCTCGGCCATTCCCTAGCTGTCCAACCGCCATGGTCTCTGGTGAGAAGTCAGACGCCGCTCACAGCGGCATCACACATTGTGCTGTACATTTATCTCTGCACACTACTTTTTTCCTGGTGCTTTTAAGATCGGTCATTTATCTTTTGTTCTCAGCAGTTTTACTATGATGCTCCTAAATTTATTTACTCATGTATTTTTTTCAGTAATCCCGCTTGGAGTTTGCTGAGAATTTTGTATCTGCGAGTTAGTGTTTTTCACCAGTTTGGGAATGTTCTTAGCTATTGTGCCTTGACAGGTTTTCTCTGTGGCGTTATCTCTCTCCTCTTCTTCTAGGACTCCAGTCATTTGCGTGTTTGATGTTTGACTTTTTGATCTTGTCCCACAAATTTTGTGGGCTCCTGACTGATTTTGCCTCTACTTTTTTTTTTTTTTTCTCATTAAACTTTTTTTAATGGGTCTCAAATTCTGTGACAGATTTTTGGTCAAGTTGTTTTCATTAAAAAGTACTGATTTTAAAAACTAATAACTTAAACTGCCACACACAAAACATATGGTCCACAAAAACATTCTCCTTTCCTTCTGAAGGTTTTACGATGCATTGTTATCATTAACCAGTCTTTTACTATTAAACTTAAATGGCCAATTGAGACAAACAGTTCTGAGATCGTTCTTCCACCACTGATTAAGACTGGGGTGGCAGGTATTGGGGATAATATTCATTTAGCCTTCTGAGCTTTCTGGGCAGACTTGGTGACCTTGCCAGCTCCAGCTGCCTTCTTGTCCACTGCTTTGATGACACCCACAGCGACTGTCTGTCTCATGTCACGCACAGCAAAACGGCCCAGGGGAGGATAATCAGAGAAGCTCTCGACACACATAGGCTTGCCAGGAACCATATCAACGATGGCAGCGTCACCAGATTTCAAGAATTTAGGGCCATCTTCCAGCTTTTTCCCAGAACGACGATCAATCTTCTCCTTCAGCTCAGCAAACTTGCAAGCAATGTGAGCTGTGTGACAATCCAGCACAGGTGCATATCCAGCACTGATCTGGCCTGGATGGTTCAAAACAATCACCTGAGCTGTGAAGCCAGCAGCTTCCATGGGTGGATCATTTTTGCGGTCACCAGCCACACTGCCACGACGGACATCTTTGACAGACACGTTCTTGACATTGAAGCCCACACTGTCCCCAGGAAGGGCTTCACTCAGTGCTTCATGGTGCATTTCTACAGACCTCACCTCAGTTGTTACATTGACTGGAGCAAAGGTGACCACCATGCCAGGTTTGAGAACACCAGTCTCCACACGACCCACAGGGACAGTACCAATACCACCAATTTTATAGACATCCTGGAGATTGCCTCTACTTTTTTTTTTTTCCTTTTTATTCAGTTTGAACTCTTCATGGATCTGTCTTCAGTTCACTGTGTCTTTCCTTTGCAATATCCTATCTACTATTAAACCTATCAATGTGTGTCGTGCTCCATTGCTCCGTCATGTCTGACTCTTTGCGACCCTATGAACTGTAGCCCCTCAGGCTCCTCTGTCCATGGGATTCTCCAGGCAAGAACACTGAAGTGGACTGCCATTTCCTCCTTCAGTGAATCTTCCCAACCCAGCAACAGAACCCGTGTCTCCTGCATTCGTGGGTGGACGGGGCCACGTGGGGAGCCTATCTAAGGATTCATTTATTACTAGTAAGTTTTATTTCTAGCATCTAGCATTTGAGAAATTGGTCCTAAGTTCTAGTGATCTATCTGCTGACTTTAGCTGTCTCTTTACACAAGCTATCTTTTTCTTTTTTAAAACCTTGTATTTTGTGTTGGGTTGTAGCCGATTAACAAACAGTGCTGTGATGGTTTCAGGTGAAGGTGAACAGTGACGGGACTGAGCCATGTATATGTCCATTCTCCCCGACTCTCCTCCCATCCAGGCTGCCATGTAACACCGAGCAGAGTTCCATGTGAACACAAGCAGTCGTTCCCCACGGTGCACTTTCACATTTTTAACATAGCCATTTTAAAGTCTCTGACTCTTTAAAACTATTTAAAACTGAGCTTACTAATGATTCCTTTTTTTTTTTTAAAAAAAAAACATGAGTTTCTTTTCCTACTGTTTTATATGTCTTGTAATTTTTGATTTTCTGCTGGGTATTTTTGTAGAAAAGAATAGTAGAGACTAAAGTATATGATCAGCAATCAGTACAAAGAAATCGAGGAAAAGAACAGAACGGGAAAGACTAGAGGTCTTTTCAAGAAAATTAGAGACACCAAGGGAGCATTTCATGCTAAGATGGGCTCGATAAAGGACAGAAATGGTAGGGACCTAACAGAGGCAGAAGATATTAAGAAGAGGTGGCAAAAATACACAGAAGAACTGTACAAAAAAGATCTTCATGACCCGGATAACCATGATGCTGTGATCAGTCGCCTAGAGCCAGACATCTTAGAATGGGAAATCAAGTGGGCCTTAGAAAGCATCACTATGAACAAAGCTAGTGGAGGTGATGGAATTCCAGTTGAGCTGTTTCAAATCCTGAAAGATGATGCTGTGAAAGTGCTGCACTCAATATGCCAGCAAATTTGGAAAACTCAGCAGTGGCCACAGGACGGGAAAAGGTCAGTTTTCATTCCAATCCCAAAGAAAGGCAATGCCAAAGAATGCTCAAACTACCACACAATTGCACTCATCTCACATGCTAGTAAAGTAATGCTCAAAATTCTCCAAGCCAGGCTTCAGCAATATGTGAACCGTGAACTCCCTGATGTTCAAGCTGGTTTTAGAAAAGGCAGAGGAACCAGAGATCAAATTGCCGGCATCTGTTGGATCATCAAAAAAGCAAGAGAGTTCCAGAAAAACATCTATTTCTGCCTTATTCACTATGCCAAAGCCTTTGACTGTGTGGATCACAATAAACTGTGGAAGATTCTGAAAGAGATGGGAATACTAGGCCACCTGACCTGCCTCTTGAGATATCTGTGTGCAGGTCAGGAAGCAAAGTTAGAACTGGACATGGAACAACAGACTGGTTCCAAATAGGGAAAGTACGTCAAGGCTGTATATTGTTACCCTGAGTATTTAACTTATATGCAGAGTACATCATGTGAAATGTTGGGCTGGATGAAGCACAAGCTGGAATCAAGATTGCCGGGAGAAATATCAATAACCTCAGACATGCACATGACACCACCGTTATGGCAGAAATTGAAGAACTAAAGAGCCTCTTGATGAAAGTGAAAGAGGAGAGTAAAAAGTTGGCTTAAAGCTCAACATTCAGAAAACTAAGATCATGGCATCTGGTCCCATCACTTCATGGCAAATAGATGGGGAAACAGTGGCTGGTTTTATTTTTCTGGGCTCTAAAATCAGTGCAGATGGTGACTGCAGCCATGAAATTAAAAGACACTTGATCCTTGGAAGAAAAGTTATGACCAACCTAGACAGCATATTAAAAAGCAGAGACATTACTTTTCCAACAGAGGTCCATCTAGTCAGGCCTGTGGTTTTTCCAGTAGTCATGTATGGATGTGAGAGTTGGACTATAGAGAAGGCTGAACAGTGAAAAATTAATGCATTTGAACTGTGGTGTTGGAGAAGACTCTTGAGAGTCCCTTGGACTGCAAGGAGATCCAACTAGTCCATCCTAAAGGAGATCAGTCCTGGGTGTTCATTGGAAGGACTGATGTTGAAGCTGAAATTCCAATACTTTGGCCACCTGATGTGAAGAACTGACTCGATGGAAAAGACCCTGATGCTGGGAGAGATTGAGGGCAGGAGGAGAAGGGGACGACAGAGGATAAGATGGTTGGATGGCATCACCAACTCAATGGACATGAGTTTAAGTGGACTCCAGAAGTTGGTGATTGACAGGGAGGCCTGGCGTGCTGCAGTCCATGGGTTTCAAAGAGTCCGACGCGACTGAGCAACTGAATTGAACTGAACTGAAAGTAGATGTATACCAGCAAACAGAGGCAAGCTCTTGTTCTGTTGGGCTGAGGTAAGGATTTCAGTGTGATCTGTAGTTCAGGGCAGCCTGAGGTTTGCTGCTGTTTCTGTGTGATTCAGTTCACTGCTGGCTTACTTATTCTGATGGACGGGATTTGAACATGGGTGTGGTTCCAGAAGCTGTCTCAGCTGTTTCACATCTGAGCTGTTGCCCTGCCATCTCTAAAGACTCAGAACACCTAAGACGGAATGTTCACAGCTCTCTGTGCCCCTCCGGACTTCAGAAAGGGATTCCTTGTACCTGGGTGAGGCCCCATGCAGCTGACTGAGCTCCCTTTGAGCTCTTGTTCTCTGATCAGCTTTTGTTCTCAGCACCCAGGCAAGCGCTCAGTGGAGGCCCGTGGAGAATGGTTGGTGGTTCGGTGCAGAAAGGATCTGAGACTTGGGCTCCCAGGATTCTATCCATCTCACGTGCAGATGTGAAAACGTTGACTATTTCTTCTTAGCCTCATCCGTGGTAGATTCACCCTGGCCTTACCATTCTGCTATGGATGAGTGCTTTCTTGGGTGTCTTCCCTCCTATGGACAGCTCATCACTTTCTTATGTGTTTTTGTGTCCTCAGAATTCTAAACAAGTGCTATCGTTTTGTAGCTTATCTCCCTTTTCTTGTTAAGTTAAAATCAATGGTCTCAGATAACTTTTTTTTTTTAATTTAAACCAGAGTCAAAACCCCCTCTGATGTGTTACTCATTTACAAAATGCTTTCTATTTTCTTTCCTCTGATTCCCTCCCCCCCCACCCGCCACCAATTTAAATGTTTAGATGTTGAGCTGTTTAGTTTTTTCATTGCTCATCTCTACATAAAATGAGGTTTTCTTTTTTCCTGGCCAGCTTTCAAAAGGAGAGGGTAGGACCATGCTTTCTGTCCATATGTAGCTGTGTGCAACTCTGTGACCCCGTGGACTATAGCCCTCCAGGCTCATCTGTCCGTGGGATTTTCTAGGCAAGAAAACGGGAACGGGGTGCCATTTCCTACTCCAGATCCCCTGACCCAAGGATTGAGCATCTGCATGTTGCCATCTCTGGCTGAAAACCGAAGCCTTTCACTGGAGCTGCCCCTGCCCAGAGGTTCCCATGGCTGCCCTGGGACGTTTGCAGTGGCAGAGGTGAAATGCGGCTGGCATATCGGGGAGAGCGCGCCCTCTCGCTTTTGTATTTCACTCTGGGAGAAGAGCTCCAAAAATGTGTTTGTCCTTTGGGGACTGATAGAATTTTTAGTAAAATTGTTTTTTTTCCAATTTGAAAAACTCTTACATCTGTCTTCTGCCTCAGGTACAGACACTGGGAGGGAGAGAAACATTCTGAAAATGTGCCGTGCTGTGCTCAGTTGTTCAGTGTCCAACTTTGTGGCCCCATCGACTGTCAGTTCAGTTCAGCTCAGTTCAGTTCAGTCGCTCAGTCGTGTCCGACTCTTTGCGACCCCATGAATTTCTGCACGCCAGGCCTCCCTGTCCATCAGCATCTCCCGGAGTTCACTCAGACTTATGTCCATTGAGTCGGTGATGCCATCCAGCCATCTCATCCTCGGTCGTCCCCTTCTCCTCCTGCCCCTAATCCCTCCCAGCATCAGAGTCTTTTCCAATGAGTCAACTCTTTGCATGAAGTGGCCAAAGTACTGGAGTTTCAGCTTTAGCATCATTCCTTCCAAAGAAACCCCAGGGCTGATCTCCTTCAGAATGGACTGGTTGGATCTCCTTGCAGTCCAAGAGATTCTCGGGAGTCTTCTCCAACACCACAGTTCAAAAGCATCAATTCTTTGGTGCTCAGCCTTCTTCACAGTCCAACTCTCACATCCATACATGACCACTGGGAAAACCATAGCCTTGACTAGACGGACCTTTGTTGGCAAAGTAATGTCTCCGCTTTTCAATATGCTATCTAGGTTGGTCATAACTTTTCTTCCAAGGAGGAAGCATCTTTTAATTTCATGGCTGCAGTCACCATCTGCAGTGATTTTGGAGCCCCCCAAAAATAAAGGCTGCCATCGACTGTAGCCTGGACTAAACCTGTCCATGGATTTCTCAGGCAAGAATATTGGAGTGGTTGCCATTTCCTTTTCCAAGGGGTCTTCTTGACCCAGGGATCGAACCCAAGTCTCCCGTGTGTCCTGCGTTGCAGGCAGATTCTTTACCCTGAGCCACCTGGGAAGCCCTCACTGTAATACACAGCGACAGTTAACACCTTGTCCCTGGCTCAAGCCCCTCACACCTGGCTCTTCGGCCAGCATGGAAATCTGCTTCTGCAGGTCCTTGGCTGCACGGTGCAGATACTCGTGCTTGCAGTCAGATACAAGGTGGCGTCTCAGTCCTGAGCCCTGCAGCACTATTGCTCTGAAATCTAGGCAAGCAGTCTGCAGGTAGGGAGAATGTCGATACGCCCGTCACTCCAGATTCTTCCATGCAGCCCATCAACACTCTAAGTCCACATGGCTCAAGGGATATTTCTACTTGATTTAATATATAAGGGATCTGAAGCTCTGATTAGAATTTATTTATATTCAAGACTGGAATGAGTTTTGCAAAAACCACAAACCTTTAATAGTCCCGGGTAAAGCTGGGACCTTCTTGACATCACATAATGAGAAGCTGGAGAGGAAATCCGGGATTTACAGTGAGGCTTCATGTTGCTCACAGAAACCCAGATTCTTTTCTCTGCTCCACGATCTCTGCCACCTTGAACTTGACCCTTCTGTTTACACCTTTCTGAGGGGCTGCTACATTTCCAGGCCCCCAGCCATGTTTCAAGCAGGAAGAAAGAAGGAAAAACATCCCTGAGCCGCTATCTGAGTTTCATTCCCAGAACTATGTCCTTAGGCGGCTGCTTCTTAGGAGGCTGAGAAAAGCTCCACAAATTGCTTCTATAACCTCTGTAGTAGTGGTAGGCAAGGAATGAGGGCTGAGTAGTGAGCAAATGTGCAGAAAACTCAAGTTTCTCTAGGAAGTGGAATTTCCAATACAACATGAGTGAGGTGGTGACCAAGGGGGTATTTTTCAGGGTCCTTCATGAATAACACCATTATCAATATAACGCTTGTCCGTGCACCTGCTCAGATGGTACCATGTATTATAGCTTCATTCTCATCCCTTTTCGTGGCGTTGAACTTATCTCTAATTTTCTGGAAGTGAAAATTCTGCCTTATTTTCTACTTAGTAATGTTGCTTAATAACATGTTAGAAGACAGACCAAAAATGGTTTGAAAAATTACATGAGGTGTAGAACAGATTTCTTTCATGACCTTGCTCTTCAGATAATTTCCTCCAGCCCAGAAAGGGCTGCCAGGGTATTTCTTACTAAGTCATGTTCTTTTAAGCAACTTCCTGCAGTTCATGGGGTCGCAGAGTTGGACACTTCTTCGCGACTAAACAACTCATAATGTGGATGTACCATTTCTATGGCGATATTTGGACATGCCACTTTCTCGTCAAAGGTCAAGATTTTGTTAAAATCATTTTTGTTGATTCATCGGACAGCGACAAGAGCAGACCCAGCGCTCTGACCTCTCTCTGGTGGGAATCGGGGCTTCCCTGAAGCCTGCATACACAGGGGCCCCGGCCGTGCGGTCTTGCTCTCAACTGCAGGCAGCATCTCCACCCAGGCTTTTTGTGTGAGCTCTGTTCTTAGCAGCCCGGTGTGGAAATGAACGCCATTCCTCACCTATGTAGGAGAATTTTCTCATCAGGAAAAACACATAGTTCAGACAGCGTTGAGGAAAATTCCTCTGGTCCCAGTGATTGATGGGCGGCGGACTGGAACCCAGCAGGCAGTGTGTGTTCTGACTCAGCAGGACATGTTTTTGAAGAAAGTATTTCAGAGCTTCTAAAACCTTGTTTTTGGACAGGGATAATTAGCTGTGGTTGAACCATGACGGACGTTTGACCTTTATAAAGTGTCTCTTATAAAAACAATTGGCAATCATGAAACTTGTTTTAACACTTAACTTCATTTTAGGGAAAATATTTTGAGGAAATTCCATACCCTCAAAACAATCTCCAAAGAGCAATGTTTTGTGAACTAAGGATGTTTCTGAGATGTTTTTAGAAATAATTGCTAGTCAATATATTGAAAAGAAATTAAAGAAAGAGCACACTTAAATTATTTTAGAATTAGAAATAACCTAGTTTTGTCATTTTCAAAAGAATGTCATCTTGAGAGTATTTAAAAGCAGAAATTAATTGCACCTTAAAAAGCTTGTGTTAGAAACATCGCAGGCGCTCATGAAACAGGAGCTTCTTGTTGCAGATTTTAGTTTACTGCACTATCAGAAATAAACGATTTTGGGCCATCACTTAATTCTGTGCTTCAATTTTTGGTTTAGGAAATGTGTCCACTGCTGCTGCTGCTGCTAAGTCACTTCAGTCGTGTCCGACTGTGTGCGACCCCATAGACGGCAGCCCACCAGGCTCCGCCGTCCCCGGGATTCTCCAGGCAAGAACACTGGAGTGGGTTGCCATTTCCTTCTCCAATGCATGAAAGTGAAAAGTGAAAGTGAAGTCGCTCAGTCGTTTCCGACTCTTTGTGACTCCATGGACTGCATGCAGCCTACCAGGCCCCTCCGTCCATGGGATTTTCCAGGCAAGAGTACTGGAGTGGGGTGCCATTGCCTTCTCCAACTCTGTAAATTTTGCAAAGAAATATATTAGCATAATGGCCTTGGTTAGTGTTAGTTCCTCAGTCATGTCTGACTCTTTGAGACCCCATGGACTGTAGTCCACCAGGCTCCTCTGTCCATGGGATTCTCCAGGCAAGAGTACTGGAGTGGGTTGCCATGCCCTCCTCTGCGGAATCTTCCTGACCCAGGGATAGAACCCAGGTGTCCTGCACTGCAGGCAGACTCTTTACTGTCTGAGCCACCAGGGAAGCCCCATGATGGTCTCAGTTGTAACTAATAGTCTCATATGGAAGAACACTAAGTTTAGAAGGATAAACTGTTTTTAGTAGTTACTCCCCTCACGTCTTCCAGCTTGATCAGAATTTGTTTCTTTCCATGATGTGGGTAGTCTCCCCTTCTGTTCTTTCATAGCATCTCTTCCACACCTTCATTTTCTGTTTGTATCACAGATATTGACCCTTCAAAAAACTGGACGGGACCTTGAAACAACGTGATCCTCATAGCTCACATCCACAGACTCGCTTACTCTGTGCCAGGGATTATACCCAGCAGCGTGTTCTCAGCTTACCTCCGCACCAGCCCACGGGGGAGCACTGTTCCTACGTGCAGTTTAGCAGCAGAAGCATGGGACCTCTACAGTACAGCCTGCCTGCCAGTTCCGGATGTGAACGTCAGAGAATCAGAGGGGGCAAAGGGAATCCACAGGCCAGTCTTAGGCTGGACAGGGAAGAGCCCTCCCCTCGCGATCTGTCCCTGCAATGGGTACACATGCGGCAGCAAGGACATAACCCTGTGTTTCTGGTCTGACATTTTTTGGAGTTTTCAGACACTTGTCCAAGTTGCCGTAATTAACGGAACGCTGGCGGTCTCTAACGCCTGTGGTCCTCCCATGACTTCATGCCTGGGATGCTTGCAGGGGCAAGATGGCTGCCATGTGGTGCGCTCCCTCTTACCTAGGGTGACTGAATTAAAACTGAGTTATTAGATTAGCCATTTTAAAAGTCATCCTGCTGTGCAGCACAGGGAACTCTGCTCGGTGTTATGTGGCAGCCTGGATGGGAGGGGAGTTTCGGGGAGAATGGGTACATGTGTGTGTGTGCCTGAGTCCCTTTGCTGTCCACCTGAAACTATCACAACGCTGTTAATTTGGCTGTACTCCAGTATAAAATCAAAACATTTTTAAAAAGTCATTCTGCATTATTTTTAAATAGCAAACTCTTTATAGTATGACAGTGTATGTTTCAAACAGGATGACACAGCTCAATTGCTCAAAAAATTTCTTATGCACCTAAGTTTAAGGTATTATTCTGAAAATTGTTTGGCTTATTTCTTCATCATGTTGGCTTAAGGCCATGGATAATGCATCTGAAGACAATTTCCAGTGCATAACACTGAATTTCACAGAAAAGATTTTAAATCTCCTGAGGATGTGATGGATTCATATTCACTGAGATGGGTTTCCAGCTTCCTGGAGGTGAGGTCACAGGTACTTTGGCCGCTGCTTTCCGTGTGTTCTCAGGCGGGGTGATGAGCACAGCCAAGTAGCTGCACCCCAGGTTACCCTCTGTGGATGGCCAGGTGGCCGGGCACCTAATGGTTGCTTTCTAATTGGAACTTGGGCGGATCTGAAATTCTCCCGCATCAAAGCTGGCACTGGTCTGCATACTTTGCTTCATGTCCTGGTGGCGACTCATGAAAAAGTTTCCGATGGAATTTTTAGGAAGAAAATGCGTTGAGTTAGAACTCTTCAGAATGAGTTTTTCGTTTGTTTCCAAAACACCCCCGGGTCCTGTAACTTTTAATTAGATGTGACTGGCAGTGTGGACTCTTCTTTTTGGGTGTGGGTGGGTGGCCACGGACCAAACATGTCAAAGGGAGCGGGATGATATATGACTCGGCTTATTGCGGCCCCGGCTCTGAGAACATTCCCTCCAGAGGAGACAAACAGAAGCCGTGTGTGCTCTTGAACGCTGGGTCTTCGCGCGGGTAAACAGATCTGGCTGCAGGGCTCCTCAGACAAATAGCTGATTTAGCAACTTGCAAAGGCAACTGTGCACAAGTGCGTAGGGGCCCTTGTTCTCGATGCTTTACCTGGTTGAAGGAAAGTCTTGCAACTGGAAAGCTATGAAAAGTGAAGACGGAGACACAGTAGGAGGGACATGAGCTGGGGCCCCTGGGAGAGAGGATGCTGGCCAGCATCCCAGGGGCTGAGGCTTGCACTTTGCCCGATGTTTGGTCCTAAGGATAAACGTCGAGTTCTGTAACACTGCCCTCAATATCTCACAGATTTTAATGTATTCAGGAGAAGCCAGAGAGCAGAGCTGTTGTGGACGTGGGTGGCTGTAGCTGGCCGGGATTGAGTCCGTGGTCATCTGGCTCCAAAGCTGGTGATTTCCTGTGACTCCAGGCAGTCTCTCTTGCAAGTACAGAGCACAGTGGTGGATGAAGAAGCAACGATATGCAGCTCTCCGTGTAATGGGATGGGTGTGGTGGCTTCAGTGACCACAGTGCTAAGATGTGCTGCCCACTGCCCTCTGCCCTCTGCACAGCCCACCCCTGCTGACCTTCCTGGCCCTGCCGGCTCTGCCACAACCACTGCCCCCCACCCAGACTGTCTCCTTCAGAACTTTCTCCCGCCCTCCCCCATCACGGCAACCGTATTTTGACTTCCTCACTTTACCTCCTATGTAAACACTTTTTTTCCCTTAAGTAAGAATACTAGGATCAGAAACTCTTGACCTGTGTATCCACTTGCAGAAATATTTCATTTTGTCACCTAGTTTTAAAAATAATTTGAATTTAAATGCCTTTTACAGATAGGTCCCATCAATACCAGTTGTGCAGTTCTTGTTTAACTAGCTGACTGTATCTTCCCAGTTCTTGAAAACACTAAATCGAGACCCTTTTATATAGAGTGTCATCCGTGGAAAAGAAAGTCATTGTCTCACTGTGGACAGTGGTCCCATTTCTCAGGCAAAGTCATTACCAGCTTCTCACTCAGGTGAGCTTTGTTTTAGGTGATTTTATTTTTTAGTTTTTTCTATATTTCATGCTAGGGTTCCCTTTTGATCTAATTTGAGAGTCTGAGAAGGGAATGGCAATCCACTCCAGTATTCTTGCCTGGAGAATCCCATGGGCGGAGGAGCCTGGCAGGCTACAGTTCATGGGATCACAAAGAGTCAGGCACAACTGAGCGACTCACACACACACACATTTTAAAAATGAGATTAGTTTAATTTCATTTATTGCTATGGAGGATAAAAGTATTTTGTCATGATTTTTAATGTTCCAGGCTTGATGAAGCACAGGCTAGAATCAAGGTTGTCTGGAGAAATATCAATGACTTCAGATATGCAGATAATACTACCCTTATGGCACAAATTGAACAGGAACTAAAGAGCCTCTTGATGAAGGTGAAAGAGGAGAGTGAAAAAGCTGGCATAAAACTCAACATTCATAAAACTAAGATCATGGCATCCCTCCATGGCAAATAGATGGGGAAAGAATGGAAACAATGGCAGATTTTATTTTCTTGGGCTCCAAAATCATTGCGGACAATGACTGCAGTGATGAAATTAAAAGACAGTTCCTCCTTGGAAGAAAAGTTATGACAAACCTAGACAGCGTATTAAAAAGCAGAGACATTACTTTGCCAACAAAAGTCCATCTAGTCAAAGCCATGGTTTTTCTAGTAGTCGTGTACATGTGAGAGTTGGACCATAAGGAAGGCTGAGCGCCAAAAATTGATGATTTCCCGTTGTGGTGTTGGAGAAGACTCCTGAGAGTCCCTTGGACTGCCAGATCAAACCACTCAATCCTAAAGGAAATCAACCCTGAATATTCACTGGAAGGACTGATGTTGAAGCTCCAGTACTTTGGTCACCTGATGAGAAGAGCCAACTCACTGGAAAAGACCCTGATGTTGGGAAAGATTAAGGACAGGAGGAGAAGGGGGCGGCAGAGGATGAGATGATTGGATGGCATCAGCGACTCAATGGACATGATTTGAGCAAGCTTCAGAGACAGTGAACAGGGAAGCCTGGTGTGCTGCAGTCCATGGGGGCACAAAGGATCAGGCAGGACTTAGTGATTGAACAACAACAAGTAACCATTTTTATTGCTTATTGAAAACATGTTTTCCACTAAACCCATCTGTGTTTGTTTTTTTATACTTCTAGTAAGCTGGACAATTGTGTAAGTATTTTCTTCCAGCAGTTACTTTATACTTCCTATTGTGTCTTTTTATATTTAAATGATACTTTGGCTTGGGTGGAGAAGGAAATGGCAACCCACGCCAATATTCTTGCCTGGAGAATGCCATGAACAGAGGAACCTGGTGGGCTACAGCCCATAGGGTCACAAAGAGTCAGACACGACTGAGTGACTAACACACCTGCTTGGTAGAAAATTTATCAGTCACATTCTTTCTCTGGAAATCTGTAGGTATTTCTCCATGAATGGATGGAATGTTTCTCAGAGTTATTTTGGAATCAGTCTGATACTTCACTTCTACAGTCTTAGTCTTTTTTGTCTGGATGTTTAAAAGTTTCATCTTTACTTTGCTTTTCAGTAACTTGTGTCCTGGTCTTTTCAGTAAATTGTGCCTTGCTTTTCAATGGCTGTTGTGGGCTTTTCAATCTACAGAATATTTCAGAAATTTCTTGTAACTTCTTGCATATTTCTGTATAATTTGTAGTTTGACATTAGCTCTGTTGCTTTTGTTCCCCGTCTGGGGATGTGCTATACATTTATTATGCATTATGTGCTTGTCAATTGAATTAATCACTTTTGCTTTTGTTTGAATTATTATTCACGTGCACTCTGTTTTACTTGCTTCTGATTGTGCCCTAAACTTCTCCACTGTGTCGTAAGCAGTTTTGCTCCCAGCACCGTCCTCATCTGAGTATCTGTGTTTGTCTGTGTGCGGACAAACTGACGGTAGGTCCAGCAGTCTCCTTGACCCCAGACGGAAACCTTGATAAGACGGACAGGGAGAAATACAGAAGGACCTATTTCTGCTTTATTGACTATGCCAAAGCCTTTGACTGTGTGGATCACAATAAACTGTGGAAAATTCTGAAAGAGATGGGAATACCAGACCACCTGACCTGCCTCTTGAGAAATCTGTATGCAGGTCAGGAAGCAACAGTTAGAACTGGACATGGAACAACAGACTGGTTCCAAATAGGAAAAGGAGTACGTCAAGGCTATATATTGTCACCCTGCTTATTTAACTTATATGCAGAGTACATCATGAGAAATGCTGGGCTGGAAGAAACACAAGCTGGAATCAAGATTGCCAGGAGAAATATCAATAACCTCAGACATGCAGATGACACCACCCTTATGGCAGAAAGTGAAGAGGAGCTAAAAAGCCTCTTGATGAAAGTGAAAGAGGAGAGCGAAAAAGTTGGCTTAAAGCTCAACATTCAGAAAACGAAGATCATGGCATCCGGTCCCATCACTTCATGGGAAATAGACGGGGAAACAGTGGAAACAGTGTTAGACTTTATTTTTGGGGGCTCCAAAATCACTGCAGATGGTGACTGCAGCCATGAAATTAAAAGATGCTTACCCCTTGGAAGAAAAGTTATGACCAACCTAGATAGCATATTCAAAAGCAGAGACATTACTTTGCCGACTAAGGTCCGTCTAGTCAAGGCTATGGTTTTTCCAGTGGTCATGTATGGATGTGAGAGTTGGACTGTGAAGAAGGCTGAGCACCAAAGAACTGATGCTTTTGAACTGTGGTGTTGGAGAAGACTCTTGAGAGTCCCTTGGACTGCAAGGAGATCCAACCAGTCCATTCTAAAGGAGATCAGTCCTGGGTGTTCAATGGAAGGACTGATGCTGAAGCTGAAACTCCAGTACTCTGGCCACCTCATGTGAAGAGTTGACTCATTGGAAAAGACTCTGATGCTGGGAGGGATTGGGGGCAGGAGGAGAAGGGGACAACCGAGGATGAGATGGCTGGATGGCATCACGGCCTCGATGGATGTGAGTCTGAGTGAACTCCGGGAGATGGTGATGGACAGGGAGGCCTGGCGTGCTGCGATTCATGGGGTTTCAAAGAGTCGGACACGACTGAGCGACTGAACTGAACTCAACTGGAGATAAGATTGACAGGGGAGAAATATAGAAGGACCTGGAGATAAGATTGATAGAGAAGAAATATAGAAGGACCTGGGTCAGTTAAGACATCCTGGGTCTTCCATACAAACCTTGAAATAACTCCTTCAGGATTTATAAATTAGAGAAAATTAAACTCCATTCTTTAGAAAGATGGTAACACTGACCTTATATGTAAGACAGCAAAAGAGACACAGATGTGAAGAACAGACTTTTGGACTCTGTGGGAGAAGGCGAGGGTGGGATGATTTGAGAGAATAGCACTGAAACATGTATATTACCATATGTGCAAAAGATCGCCAGTCCAGGTTCGATGCATGAGACAGGGCGCTCAGGGCTGGTGCACTGGGATGACCCAGAGGGATGGGATGGGGAGGGAGGTGGGAAGCGGGTTCAGGATGGGGGACACATGTACACCCATGGCTGATTCATGTCAATGTATGGCAAAAGCCACCACAATACTGTAAAGTAATTAGTCTCCAATTAAAATTAATTTAAAAACTCCATTCTTTATAATCTACTGTAATTTGAGCTATCTTGGCTAGTAATACTTGTCTCTTACTGATATAACAAGGATGCATCGCAAAATTACCTAATTATGGACATTTATCTTATCTGTAATATCTTGCTCCAAAGCATTGCTGAGAATACGATGATCTCAGATAAACGGAGAGATATACTATGTTCACAGATTGATGACTATGTCATTAAGATGCTGGTTCTCATTATATTTAATCATAGATTCAAGGCAATTTCAGTTAAGTCCCAGCAGGCCTTTTTGTTAGATGTTGAAAAGCTAACTGTAAATTTTAAATGGAAATGACCTAATATGGTCAAAGTGACATTGAAAAAGGACAAAATCCTAAATAATTTCAAGACATATTATCTATTCAGTTCAGTCGCTCTTCTGGGACAATTGGTAGCCACTTAAAAGCAAAAATATAAACTCCTTTCTCACACTCAAAGGCAGGTCTGGCTTAGTCTCTGTGGGGTCTCCTTGTGAGCATGAGGCTTTGTTTGGGCCTTCTGAGCGTCTCTGGTGGGCATGGGGTTTGAGTCTAAATGCGATTTTGCCTCTCCTACTGTATTGCTGGGGCTTCTCCTTTGCCCTTGCATGTGGGATATCTTCTTTTGGTGGGATCCAACATTCTCCTGTCGGTGGTTGTTCAGCAATGAGTTGTAATTTTGGAGTTCTTGCAGGAGAAGATGAGTGCCCTCCACCATCTTGGGTGATCTCAAGACATGTTATAAAACTACATTAATCAAAGCTGTGTGATATTGGCATAAAGATAGAAAAAGATAAATTGAATAGAAACTATAAAAATAGATCCATGAAGCTAGTTAGTTGACAAAGGTGCAATGGGAATTCAGAGCTAATCTCCTCAATGAATGGTTCTGGGACAACTGGTAGCCACCTAAAAACAAAAGCAAAAATATAAACCCCTTCACACCATTTGAAGCATCAATTTGAAACAAGTCCTAGACCCAAAGGTAATAGATAAAACTATGTAACTTCTAGAAGAGAACAGAAGAAACAATCTTAGTAACCTTGAGTTTGGCAAAAAATTTATTTAAAAGGACCCAAACACCACAAAATAGAAAAGACAAGAAAAGTAGAATTTTCCTTTTAGCTTCACCCTTGCCAAAATAAAGCTTTTTGGTTGGCGAAAGATATATATGTGTGTGAATGTGTTTCCCAATCAAAAGTGTAATTTCGGCAAGAGTGAAGTTAAAAGGGAAATAAAGATCAGGGCCTTTTAACCACAAGTACGGTACACAAGTGCACAAAGGATAAAATATTTCCGGTCATTTAGTTCATCCATCAGGAAAACCCAGTTTGGAAAAGCTTAATCGTTGCATTTTTAGTCTTTATTACAATTTATTACAATTTCCTCATTCTGCCAATGAAGAAAACGCGTTTCATAGGAAGTAGGGAATTTGTGCAATAAAATCCATAAGTGAAAGTGAGTGAAGTCACTCAGTCGTGTCTGACTCTTTGCGACCCCATGGACTGTAGCCTACTAGGCTTCTCTGTCCATTGGATTTTCCAGGCGAGGGTACTGGAGTGGGGTGCCATTTCCTTCTCCAAATAAAATCCATAATTAATATTAATTGGTTAATAATTAATGCACACAGTCCCGACCTCCCCCTTCCCCAAGTCCGGGGCTCTCCTTGGGAAGACTTTTGCCCGCAGTGGTCCCGCGAGCCTGGCTGCAGGCACTTGGTTCTGATCCTAACCCACCGGCCTGGCTCAGCCTGTGAAGCTAAGGGGGCTCCAGCCCATGGAGGACCCTTCCTGAGGGGCCGTGCGCCCTCCTGCTCCCTGCACCCCTTGATGCCTGCACCTCAGTCAGCCCGGTGCCCCGCTGCAGACTTCGCATCAGTCACCCGGGCCCTGCTCCGAGCTCTGACTCAGCGTCTGTACTGCCCCAGAGCGCCCCTCGGAATCTGGGGAGTACAACCTTGCCAGCTGACCCCAGGTGCTCTTACTGCAGCGCTGTCGCTCAGATGGACAAGAAGCCCGTGTGTCTGAGGAGCAGTGGTGGAGACGGCACACAAACAAACCGCCGGGGGCTGTTTCTAAGTGTCCGCCTTCCTCCCTGCAGGCTGGGCCCGCGGTGATGGGCGGTGAGGTCAGCTGTGTAAGGAAGGTGCTGGTTTTCACACCGCCGTCACTTCAGCAACTGGAAAATCGACGCATCCCTTTCTCGGTATTTCCCAGGCGCAGCCTGGAGGCGGCAGGGACCCAGGCGTGCTCAGGGACAGCTCTCACCTGCTGCAGAAATCTGGGGTCCTCCGACCCCCCGCCAAGTCCTCAGCCCCTGCACGTCCCCCACCCCAGCCCCAGGCGGCCATCACCCATCACTCCCGGGGCCCCCCCGGACTGAGTTGTTGTCGCCATGGTGACGGCATCCTGCCCTCCTCCAGAAAGTGATGCTGGTGGAAACATACCCGCCTTCCCGTGCCCCAAGGCGCCTGCAGGCCAGCCTAGAGGGAGGTATCCAGGGAAGGGTGAACGAGATCCGGTGGAGCGGAGGGGCCGGGGCACGGGGAGGTGGGGCTGAGTGTCCCGGAACCAGGTCCGTTTGCTCAGTGTACGCTGAGATGCTGAGGCTGCTGCAGAAAAAGGGGTTTAAACTCCAGGCAGCCCCACGGGAGATCGGAGAACAAATCTCACGTCACTTTTCTCCAGGCTCCGCACACCTCAGACCGCCTCAGACCTCCGCACACCTCTGATATTTTCTTTTTCCCGTAAATATCCTGAGCCTTTCGCCCTCAGGAGGCGGAGCTGAGATCTGCACAGAGGTCAGTGAGCCACGGGCCTCTTCACCGCACGCCTGCTCAGAAAATGGCAGGTGAGCCTGCTGAGAGGGTGGAGTTCTTGGCTCTCTGACCTCAAAGTGTCTCTTATCTGATGCTTGCACGTGTCCAGCTGGAGGGCCTGGGGGTCCCAACCAGTCTTAACCAGCTTGAGCTGGAATTGGACACAGCAGACTCCAAGTGCCAGAAAAATAACTCAGGCAAACATTTTATTGTTTAGGCCACGCGATTCTTGCAGGTCGTGCAAGTTTTGTAAAAACAAGGAAATCGAGCTCATCAGTGAAGGCGGGTTCCGGTTCATTATTTATTAAGCAAGCTGCAGTTTAATGGTGACTCAGTGGTAAAGAATCTGCCTGCCAATGCGGGAGATGCAAGAGATGTGGGTTTAATCTCTGGGTCGGGAAGATCGCCTGGAGAAGGAAATGGCAACGCACTCCAGGATTCTTGCCTGGAGAATCCCGTGGACAGAGGAGCCTGGAGGGCTACAGTCTTCGGGGTAAAAAGAGTTGGACACGACTGAGCGCCCAGGCACGTGCAGTTTAATGGTCTAACTGATGGCTACCCTCAATTTCAAGAGGGACATGCAGGTCTGTTATGATCAAGAGGGGAGATGGTGGCAGGATTCCTGGAGCTGGTGAACGCTGGGGGAGACGCATCAGGTGGGGAACAGGTGAGTGTGGGCATGTTGTTGGATGTCACTGTGAGAGTCACACATGGATGCTGTCAAACAGCTGTTTAAAGAAGCCTCAACTGGGTGTGTAAGTCTAGGAATTGCTGGCCGTGGGTGCTGAGTCATGAAGTCAAAGAATGGATGAGATTACTTAGCGGACTTTGAGGCGAGGCCCAGGAGAGGGCGTAGGAATCAGAGGGACTGTCGTTGTATGTTTGGGCCACACTCTGAGTTTTGTGGACTCCTAGTTCTCTGACCAGGTACTGAACCTGGGTCATAGCAGTGAAAGTGCTGAGTCCTAACCGCTGGAGCACCAAGGAAGACCCCCCAAGGACTGTCAGCAAGAAGCTGGCGAAACCACGGGATGGGACTGTCAGCAAGAAGCTGGCGAAACCCCGGGATGGCGGCATGGAAGAACCAATACAGCATCAGTGGCCCGACAGTGAGGAGGAAGAGTTTCGATGGGACTAAGCCCTGCCCGGGACGATGAGGTCGCAAAGCTGGGAGCAGCTCCACCAGGTTAACCGGGTTTAGAAGAATTGTTAGAAAAACAGCTCAGTTTCCCTGCCCCCCATTTTTTTTGGAAGATTCTTTTTTATGTGGACCATTTGTAAAGTCTTTATTGAATTTGTTACAATATTGCTTCTGTGCTATGTCTTTTGGGCCTCGAGACATCTTAGATTCCCCACCAGGGATCAGACCCAGACCCCCTGCGGCCGAAGGTGACCTCTAAACCGCTGGACCACCAGGGAAGTCCCTTCTGTTGTTTCTTATCTGTCCGCAAATCAGCCCTTCCTGTTCACCTTGCTCTCTGCAGTATTTTACTGGATGTTTGATGCCAGCATCTGGAATCTGGAGGCCACGTGAACTTGGTGTGGCTGGTCCAAGGTCCATCCCAACCCTGGAGACCAGGAAGCATTTAGTAACACCAAGAGGAAGCTGAGATGACCCCTGCCAGCTGTCTTTTAGGGCTGAAGAAAATATGAAAGCAGCCTGACGGTTTGAGGAATTGGGGTCTAAACTGCCTCTTTCCTCTTGTTTTTGCTCAGTCCACATCCACTCCCGCCAATAAGATGGCAGAAGAGCTGTGAAGCTTTTTCTGAGTCACACAAAGATTAAAGCAAGAAGACAATAGGGATTGCCACAGGAATCCAGAGAACCAGGAAATGTCGGGAAAATGATGCCTGGTTGCTAGGGACTGGCTACTCTCCTCTGCTGGGGCTGTGAGTCATCAATATGGAAAAAACAGTTCACCCCAGCCTGGGGAGCCGGCCAGGGCATCTCCCGCCTGAATGGGCAGATGGAGTCTCCGTGAACACGAAGTCAGCTCGAGGCACAGGAACAGCGGCTCTTGAAGGACTGTCCTCCTTCTCCATTCAACTCCCCTTTTCTCCACCCCACTCTTCCATTGCAGGGACAGAGGGCAGCCCAGCAGAAGCACGCCCTTCCTCAGATCCAGCCCTCGATGGAGGAAAAAGAGCCTCCCGGTGGTCATCAGTAAAGAATCCGCCTGCCAGTGCAGGAGACGAGGGTTCAGTCCCTGGGTTGGGAAGATCCTCTGGAGGAGGGCATGACAACTGACTCCAGTATTCTTGCCTGGGAATTCCCAAGGACAGAGGAGCCTGGCGGGCAGCAGTCCATGGGGTCGCAAAAGAGTCGACATGACTGAGCAACTCAACAGCTGTAATACAAACGGATTTGCTAACAGTGTCAAGTTTTTCAAACCAGGAGCTCGAATCCTGGACCCTACGGGAAGTTCCCAGGACATCCGTGGACTCATGACTTTGATTGCAGTCATTTTTGTATTGTCTTTTTTCTGTGCATCTTCTTTTTAATAACTTCTGATAAAACAGACACAAGAGTTTCAAAGAACAGTACAATGTACACCTGAATCTCTGTTATGCAAAACAAAGTCCCCTCTTTAAACATCTTTCTGTCGTATTCTCCACAATCCTGACTGCAGGGAGCTGTTCTGAACTGTGCTCGTTTCCAAGCAAACACCTATATTTTGACAGCAGACATTTTTATTCTAAAACTATATATGGTATGTTTTGGGTCTGAGAACAATGCCATCGATATTTTGATAGCGATTGCATTGAATCTGTAGATTGCCCTGGGAAGTATGGTAATTTGAGCAATATTAATTCTTTCAGCCCATGAGCCTGGTCTATCTTCCCATTTGTTTGTATCATATTGGATTTCATTCATCAGTGTCTTTTTTTTTTTATCAGTGTCTTATAGTTTCCTGAGTACAAGGTCTTTACCTCCTTGAATAGATTTATTCTTTTTTAGAAAAGATATTTATAACCTCAGATATGCAGATGACACCACCCTTATGGCAGAAAGTGAAGAACAACTAAAGAGCCTCTTGATGAAAGTGAAAGAGGAGAGTGAAAAAGTTGGCTTAAAACTCAACATTCAGAAAACAAAGATCATGACATCTGATCCCATCATTCATGGCAAATAGATGGGGAAACAATGGAAACAGTGAGAGACTTTATTTTTTTGGGCTCCAAAATCACTGCGGATGGTGACTGCAGCCATGAAATTAAAAGACGCTAACTCCTTGGAAGAAAAGCTATGACCAACCTAGACAGCATATGAAAAAGCAGAGATATTACTTTGCCAACAAAGGTCCGTCTAGTCAAGGCTATGGTTTTTCCTGTGGTCATGTATGGATGTGAGAGTTGGACTATAAAGAAAGCTGAGCACCAAAGAATTGATGCTTTTGAACTGTGGTGTTGGAGAAGACTCTTGAGAGCCTCTTGGACTGCAAGGAGATCCAACCAGTCCATCCTAAAGGAGATCAGTCCTGAGTGTTCATTGGAAGGACTGATGCTAAAGCTGAAACTCCAGTACTTTGGCCACCTCATGCGAAGAGTTGACTCATTGGAAAAGACTCTGATGCTGGGAGGGATTGAGGGCAGGAGAAGAAGGGGACGACACAGAGGATGAGATGGCTGGATGGCATCACTGACTCGATGGATGTGAGTCTGAGTGAACTCCGGGAGTTGGTGATGAACAGGGAGGCCTGGCGTGCTGCGATTCATGGGCTTGCAAAGAGTCGGACACGACTGAGCGACTGAACTGAACTGAACTGAACTGATGTGTTGGTTGCCATTTTGTTCCTTGCTTTCTGATTGTCTTTATCGCTCTTTCATGCTCTGTCCTTGTTTTGCTCCCTCCCTGTGTTATTTGATGATGTCTTTAGTGTTGTGTCTGGATACCTTTCTCTTTTGTGTGTATCTGTTACAGGTTTTTGATTTGTGGTTACCATGAAGGAGGACACATATAGTAACTTGAAAATACTCATCATTATTTTAAGTTAAATAATCTCTTAATTTCAACTGCATTTTAACAATCCTGCATTTTTATCCTCTCCACTACCTCTAATGCTTTTGGCATCATATTTTATCTATTTCTGTTTTGTGTCTCCTTTACCTACTCACTGCACTTCCCTGGCGGCTCAGAGGGTAAAGAATCTGCCAGCATTGCAGGAGACCCAGGTTTGGTGCCTGGGTTGGGAAGTTCCCCTAGAGAAGGGGATGGCCACCTACTCCAGTATTCTTGCCTGGAGAATTCCATGGAGAGAGAAGTCTGGCAGGTTACAGTCCATGGGGTCACAAAGAGTCGACCACAACTGAGCGACTGACACTTTCACAACCTGCTTGCTGAGATTGTAGGTGATTTTGCTCCTTTGTCATTTAACCTTCCTACTGGTTTTATGAGTGGTTAACCTACTATCTGTGCTGTGTGTTCACTTTTAACAATGAGATTTTTCTTTTTGTAGCTTTCACAATTTGTATGTGGCCTTTCTTATCCACTTAGAGAAGTCCCTTTAACATGTCCTTTAAAGCCAGTTTAGTGGTGCTGAACTCTTGGCTTTTGCTTGTCTGTAAGTCTTTATGTCTCCTTCAGATCTGAATGATAGCTTTGCAGGGGTTATTGGAGGGTCACAGATAGGCCAGTCTTCTACACGTCACTTGAAGTGCAACAGTAAACTCTATGTCAAATGTGAAAAATTAGGCATGTATATTTTAATCCATATAGCAGCCACTATCGGAGAAGGCAATGGCACCCCACTCCAGCACTCTTGCCTGGAAAATCCCATGGACGGGGGAGCCTGGTGGGCTGCAGTCCGTGGGGTCGCTGAGGGTCGGACACGACTGAGCGACTTCACTTTCACTCTTCACTTTCATGCATTGGAGAAGGAAATGGCACCCCACTCCAGTGCTCTTGCCTGGAGAATCCCAGGGACGGGGGAGCCTGGTGGGCTGCCATCTCTGGGGTCGCACAGAGTCGGACACGACTGAAGCGGCTTAGCAGCTCAGCCACTGTAAATGCATCAAAGACGCAGCTGAAAGGCCCATAGATAGATTAAAGTACAATACGAAGTATTCAGATTCTCCCAGAGCGGGGAGGCTCAGAGGAACAGAACCAGGAAATAATAGAATGTAAGACCAGGTTCCCACCATGTCAACACTTGCATGAAAAGCTGGTAACCTAAATATGGTAAGGGGGTGTAAGGCCAAGATACATGCTGGCTACAGGAGATATGCTTGAAATATAAACACATAGGTTTAAAGAATTGGAACAAAAAGCATATGTTGGGAGCAAGAAAAAGGATACAAAAAAATTGAGCGGTTCTTATGAGAGTGTTACCAGAGACATTTCTTTATGGTAATCATGAAAAGTAACAATTCATCAGGAACACGTAGCAATTAAATATGCATGTGTGCTTAATAACAGAGCCTCAGACAAGTAGAGCAAAAATGGACAGACCTGGGAAGTACAGACAGTGCTGCCGTTATGGCTAAGAGTTACTGTGCCTCTTTCTGCAGCTGGGGGAACAAATGGACACAAAAGCAGTAAGGACTTGGAGGACCGAACAGTCCTACCTACTACCTTCATGTAACCGACGCCCATGTGCTTAGTCACTCAGTCATCCAGCTGTTTGTGACCCCGTGGACTGTAGCCTGCCAGGCTCCTCTGTCCATGGGACTCTCCAGGCAAGGATACTAGAGTGGGCTGCCATGCCCTCCTTCAGGGGATCTTCCCGACCCAGGGATCGAACCCAGGTATCCCACACTGCAGGCAGATTCTTTACCCACTGAGCCACCAGGGAAGCCCCCAGGAATTGATGCTTGTAGAACAGTACATCGAACAAGTGCAGAATACAAGGTCTTTTCCAGTGCATGTAATATATTCACCAAGACAGGAGATATGTTGGCACAGAAATCAAATCTCAACAACTTTAAAAGGATTAAAATCTTGGGCTTCCCTAGTAGCTCAGTGGTAATGCATCTGCCTACCAGCGTGGGAGACCCAGGTTCAATCCCTGGTCCGGGAAGATTCCACATGCCGCGGAGCAGCTACGCAGGTGCCCCACAACTGCTGAGCCTGTGAGAGGCTGCTGAGGCTGGGAGAGGCAGCTGACACCGTATTCACCTGTGAAGGCTTAAATGAGCCTGAGCTGGGGAGTCTGAGGTCTCTGGGTGAGAGGTGGAATTAGCGGTTGTTAGCACGAAGGTGTAATGGGCTGACACAAACTTCCCAGACAGAAAAGCAGAGGCCACAAGGGACCCCAGGGAACACTGACTCCGAGGCACGTAGACACAGACAGGAAGCTGGGAGAGGAGGAGGGGAGCGTGCAAGGCCTTACTGTGTGTGTGTGCGTCTGTGTGTGTGTGTTAGTCACTCAGTCGTGTCCGACTCTTTGCGACCCCACGAACTGCAGCCTGCCAGGCTCCTCTGTCCACGGGATTCTCCAGGCCAGAACACTGGACTGGATTGCCATCCCTCCTCCACTGAAGTCTGATCAGCGTCTGACTGATTCCAGCTGCTGGTGGGGCCAACACAAGGAATCTTCCTTTGGAAGAGCTGTGAAAACGCAATACCCTGAAAGGCCACACGATGGCGAAGCAGCCTCGGCCTTGCGTCCCACGCCGGAGTTCCAGGCCCCTCGCGTGAGCGCCCCTCCTCTGCCGTGTGACCTACACTCATCCACTGGGTCACTTACTGTTCCGGCAGCTATTTGTGGAGTTGTTGCCTGTGTTAGGTACAGGCCCTACCGCTTCGAACAAGACAGTCTGCTCCCCACGTGTGGGGTTGGGGTGCAGGGAAAAAAAACGAGTAAATAAGTCAGAGTGGGCTTCCCTGGTGGCTCAGATGGAGAAGAATCCGCCTGCCAACGCAGGACACTAGGGCTTGATCCTGGGTCGGGAAGATGCCCTGGAGGAGGGCCTGGCCACCCACTCCAGTATTCTTGCCTGGAGGGTCCCCTGCACAGAGGAGCCTGGCGGGCTGCATCAGTCCATGGGGTCGCAAAGGGTCCGACACGACTGAGTGAGTAAACAACAACAACGGCAAAATCCAGGAGGGTGATTTCAGAGAAAATCCAGAAGGGTGATTTCAGAGAAAATCCAGAAGGGTGATTTCAGACAGCAGGAAAGGCCCGAGGCAACAGGACTGCCTCTGGCGAGCAAGCAGAGCTGTGCGCGAGACGTGGCGCTCTCTCTGTGGTCAGGACCACACACAGTTCACGCACTGACTCACAACTGTCCGGGTGAAAGCAACGTGCACACATCTCACCTGCGAGGCCCCACGTGTGGTCTGACTTTCCTTCTGACGTACAAATCCAGTTTATCTACCCACCTATCTCTCCATTTATTTATTTATATCTTCTATTCATCTGTCCGGCCCTATCTGACCACCCACCCATCCACCCACTCACCCACCCACCCACCCATCTATCCACCCACCCACCCATCCACCCACCCACCCCCCACCCATCCATTCATCCACCTGCCCACCCCCCC
>NW_024070188.1:87707994-87745537 GCF_014754425.2 Oryx dammah | reverse complement strand
CCACCCACCCATCCACCCATCCACCCACCCATCCATTTAGGGCCTCATTGCAGCCAGGAATCGACCCTCCCACTTGCATCTTCATGAAGAGCACCTCTCTGTGTGCTGGACGGATCCTGTCAGATAAGCAGAATTTGCAGTTTAGACCTACGTAAGCTGGGGCTTGCCTGGGGGCAGGAGAGTGGAGAGCAGGAAGTCCTGTCTCATGCACTGCAGCTGGAGAAACAGGCTGTTATCTGGAGAGAAGAAAACTCAGGGCTTAGCGGTGGAGTCGGGGCAGATGAGAGTCTTCCGAGCCCGGAGCGCTGGTGTGGAGGTCAGGGAGGAGGCCTACTGTGCTGACCCCAAGGGCAGGGGTGAACGTAGCTGTCAGAGCCAGTCTCGATGTGATAAATTTCAGGTCTTTCCACGGGGTTTGCTAGGCGGAGGGGCAGTGCCCATCACATGGGCATTTAAAGAGGGACATGGAGAGGGGAGAGGTCACACAGTAGATGGCGGTTGATCCGGGTACCTTTGGAAATGACTTGTCCTCCTGAGATTATCTTATTTTTAAGAGAAATTGAAGAAGTCAGGAGTAAGTAGAGAGCAGAGTCAAGAGAAGAAGCCAGCCAAACTGGCGAAGTTGGAGTAAAGCAAGAAAGTACAAATGTGATCAGGAAGGCCAGGGAGGGAGCTATGTATTTATGCACTAGTCGTGAGATTGCAAGTCAAAGAGGGGAGCTGAACAGCAGACAACTTGTAAACATGTGTGTGCCCTGTGGGGCCAGGGAGGCCTGGAAGAAGGGAGGGGGGAAGCTGGGAGGAGGAAGGGATTCTCGTCTCTTGGTATTCTTATTTGTTTGTTGGAGGATTTTGTGAGCCAAGGGGTTTACCAGCAGAGAAGTTGGACAGGGAACCACTGAAGATGTGAGTGGTCACGAAACAGCGGGCTTCTCCAGGAAGAGGCCCGTCACCACCATGGGGTGCTCTGCATGCCATCTGGGCAAATGTCAGTGGTGTCTGTGATGTCCCTGCAGCGAGATGGTGTGAGAGAGGCAGCTGGGAAGCCCTCAAAGAGAGAGGGCTGGGGACTGCAGACAACCAAAACCACGCTTAGTGAAGGACGGGGAAGCCTGGCGCACTGGAGTCCATGGGGTTGCAAAGAGTCAGACACGACTGGGAGAATGAACATCAACAAAAACCTGGGCTTGAATCCTGGCTCAGCCTCTTAAAATTGTTGCATCCTGGGCAAGTCATGCAGAGGAGGAATCTTGGGTTCCCATCAAGTAATAATGAAACAATTGCTACGATTTGTTGTTCACTAAGGCCCAGGGCTTCCCAGGTGACCCTACTGGGAGAGAACCCGCCTGGCAGTGCAGGAGACATGAGAGGTGATGGTTCAGTCCCTGCGTCAGGAAGGTGCCCTAGAGGAGGGCATGGCAGCCCACTTCAGTTGGGTTGACTGGAGAATCCCATGGACAGAGGAGCCTGGCAGACCGTAGTCCACGGGGTCGCTCAGAGTCGGACTGAAGCAGCTTAGCCCACACACAAGACCCAGCGCTCTGCCAAGCGAGCGCTCCAGGGGTCAGGTTCGTGGGATTCTGAACCCTGCGGGCATCGGGTTAAATGACCTCCAAGGTCACAAAGCTGATCAGTGCCTTTTCCTCCAAACAGATATACAGCCCCGCCCCCAGTCACCCACACAGTTTGTTCTAAGCGCTAAAAAATCAGGAATATTCAAAGTAGTTGTGAATTATTGTAGTGGGATAAATGTGCTTTATTAAGAGTGCCCAGGGTTGCTAGTAACTGAGTAAGCAAATGAGTAATTAAGCTCTGGGGGAATCTGACTGATTTGGAAAATCAGCAAGCAGGTTTATGGTAACACATTCAAGAAGGACAGAGAAAGCAATTCCTCGTTTTCAGCATGTGTGATGCTGGCTCACAGGTGAAGGAAGCCGCCGGGCAGACTGCCCGCAGTTGAAGTTTCACTGCTGACCTGGCGCTTACCTCCCACCCCTTTAACGCTAGGGAATTTCCGTTTTGTTTTCTTTTAGTCTGGGGGCAATGTAACCTCCTCCCTGCAAGGGCCCTCCCTGAGTCGTGACCACTGCATTAGAGAGCCACCGGGACTCCAGCCCTGAGCCCTCTCCTCCTCCCTGGCACGCAGAGCAGGAATTACATGTCTCGTTGACTCCTGTTTCTGGAAGCCTCTGTGCTTCTGAACAGTGCACAGATTATCTCAAATCCTGGAGCCCAGAAACGGAGCCGTTTCTGGGTTTCTAACTCCCTCTTGTGGCTTTTCTGTTGCATCTCTTTGGACGACCTTGAGAAGATGCTGCTGCTCGTGGACAGTTTACCAGCTTGAGCCATGCTGACTTGGTCCCCACGCAAGCATCGCGCGCCAGGCCTGGGAAGAACGTGGTCTCCGGCTTCTAGATCTAGGGGCTGGGAAGTTGTGGTTTTTTCTCACAGTGAGGCATTCTCCTATGGTTCTGGTGTTTCCTCCAGTGTTTGTAGTTGATCTTAGAGGGATGGCAATAACCAGTGTTAGTAGCTCAGTCAGGTCTGACTCTCGGACCCACCAGGCTCCTCTGTCCCTGGGATTCTCCTGGCAAGAATACTGGAGCTGATTGCCGTTCCTTCCTACAGGGACCCTCCCAATCCAGGGATCGAACCTGGCGGGGGGGGGGTCTCCCGCATTGCAGGCAGATCCTTTACCGTCTGAGCTATAGACGAGGTGATTGTCAAGAAAAACAGTGAGTAGTTTATTGCTTAAAACATGCAACCACGCAAAGAGTGCAAAATGCAGCTTGAATAGGTGAATAGGAAATGTGTCTTTCCAACCTGGCAAGTGCTACAGTGATTTAAAAAGTTGGGCTGCAGGGTTTCCATTCTCTTTTCCAAACATACTAGGTTGGCCAAAAATACCTCTCCCCATTCATAACCGTAAGTTTGTTGCCTAGGTCTGTGTGTTTGTAAATAAGGTCATCTGTATTTTGTTTTAGATTCCACATGTAAGTGATGTCTCCTGGTGCTCATCTTTCTCTGTTTGGCTTACTTCACTTGGATGAGTTTGGTTTCTGACTTACAGACAATGGTCCATCTGGAGAAGGAAAATGTATTTTCTGTTTCTCCTCTTAACGTTCTCCTGAGGAGGTGAGCTCAGACTTCGAGGTCCCCCTAACTCACTGTCTGTGGCGCTTTTTGAAGTTAGTTGATAGTAGGAGTCACCCCAAACCTCCCAGGTCCCTGGAGGAGGAAATGGTCACCCATTCTGGTGCTCTTACTTGGGAAATCCCATGGGCAGAGGAGCCTGGTGGGCTATGGTCCACGGGGTCACAAGAGACCGAACATGCCTTATCGGCTAAACAACAACAACAACAGTGCAAAAAGAATCGGCATTTATTTTTTTCAGAAAGAGCAAACACACTCTTTTTAAATAGGAGCAAGCCTGATATATCTGTAGAACATATAATAAAGATGTGTTTTATTTTGAGTAAAGCAATTCCACATTTAAAAATAAAGGCCTCACAGGTTTGGGACTCTCTGGGTTGTTTTTTTTTAAACATGTATTTAAAACTTTGCATATAGTAAATCACTTTTTTGGGTGTGCAGTCCTGTGGGTTTTCACACGTACTGATTTTTGTAACCACCACACAAACAGGACACAAGGCGATTCTCACAGCCGTGAACTCCGTGCTGTGGCCCCTGATCGTAGCAACGCCTGGCGTGCTCTCTGACCTCAGAGCTCTGCCTCTTCCCAAGTGCTGTGGCCATGCAACGGTGGAGGGGTCGGGGGGTGTGTGTGACACGGCCCCTTCCGGTCTCAGGGCACAGCTGGGGCTGACCCATGGCGCCCCTGGCACCAACAGCTCGTTCATGCCTGTCACTGAGTGGTGTCCTCGGTGTGGACAGACCAGTTTGTTCGTCCATTTACCCGCTGAAGGCCGTCCATCTCGGTTGCTTCCAGGTTTTGGTGATTATGAATACTGTTGCTATAATTATTCACGTGTAAGTGTTTGTGTAAAGACGGGGTCTTCTTTTCTCCAAGAGGGACACGTGGGGCTGGGCCACGTGCAAGCTGGCCACGTGGTCACCATGGGCCCCGGTCCATGGGCGGTGGGCCTTTCTGGATGCTGCCCCTTCAGCATCTGTGCCTTCCTCGGCAACCTCACTCATCCTGTCTCCACACGAGCAGGCGCGGGTCACGTCTCCATCATCTGAAAAGCTGTGCTGACTATTCCCTTGTCTTATTAGTGTCTCTTCTTGGCCACTCAAACGTGGCCCATCTACAGTGGAGCTCTCCCATCTTCCTCCCCAAGTGTGTTCTTCCCACCTGAGTAAACGGCCCTGCCCTCCGCCCAGCTCCCCAAGCCAGGAGGTCACCCCAGACCCTGCCTGTCCACTCTGCTTCATCCTCTTCACTCGCTGGTCCTGCTGGTTTGACCTTCGCGATATTTCTTAGAACCACCCATGTTTCTCCAGCAGACTGCACACCACCATCGTTGGGAGCTGGATTTCACAATGGCTTCGTAATAAGTTTACCTGTTTCCGTTCTTCTTTTGCTCACCAACCCAGGCTCCAAAGAATGGTTCGAATGAGCGTTTAAAGGTATAAATGAACTCTACTGTGAGATGCCCTGGCTCAAAGCCCCAGACGGTCTCCAGTGCAACCCTGGGTCCTGCCTGCCTGTCTGGCTGCAGCTCTTGCGCATCTCCACCTCCACCCTGAGCCCCGGGGTCCAGGTCCTGGCAGGTTCTAGAACTGCCATGCAGGATGTGGGGTGGTGTGGGGCACCCCCTTCTCATTGCACGGATTGCCTTATTGATCCTTCAGAAGTCACCCTGATTCCACTCCCAGCAACGATCTCCCTGCCTTGCTCGGTTGGAACCTGCTTGTTTACTTCTTAGGATGAAACACAACTGTCATTACTCAACTTTGTTCATTTCCATTTGTTAGAATCACTAGACTTTGTGTTCTTGTGTGTGCATTTACTTCTGAGGGTATGCAGTCTTACTATAAAAGATGGAAAAGTTTGTGAACTATAGGTGAAAACTTTTAAGATATTTTAAGAATGGAAGAGGAGCTAGTTGAGTTTGTGAAAATGGGCAGAGTTCATAGGTTGTGCTAAGTGGAGACTGGTGGTTAGCGGCATATGAGTGTTAAATAACAAAGGTGTGCGCAAATGTGCTCAGTGCTGTCTGATTCTTTTCGACTCCGTGAACAGCAGCCCGCCAGGCCCCTCTGTCCATGGGCTTTTTCAGGCTGGAATACTGCAGTGGGTTGCTATTTCCTCCTCCAGGAGATCTTCCCCACCCAGGGATGGAACCCGTGTCTCTGGCATCTCCCGCACTGACAGGCAGATTCTTTATCACTGGTGCCACCTATTTCAGATCCTGGAAGATGATGCTGTGAAAGTGCTGCACTCAGTATGCCAGCAAATTTGGAAAACTCAGCAGTGGCCACAGGACTGGAGAACATGTTTTCATTCCAGTCCCAAAGAAAGGCAATGCCAAAGAATGTTCAAACTACCACACAATTGCACTCATCTCACACGCTAGCAAAGTAATGCTTAAAATTCCCCAAGCCAGGTTTCAATAGTACGCGAACCATGAACTTCCAGATGTTCAACCTGGATTTAGAAAAGGCAGAGGAACCAGAGATCAAATCACCAACATCCGTTGGATCATCGAAAAAGCAAGAGAATTCCAGAAAAACATCTGCTTTATTGAATATGCCAAAGCCTTTGACTGTGTGGATCACAACAAACTGGAAAATTCTGAAAGAGATGGGAATGCCAGGCCACCTGACCTACCTCCTGAGAAATCTGTATGCAGGTCAAGAAACAAGAGTTAGAACTGTACATGGAACAACAGACTGGTTCCAAATTGGGAAAGGAGAACATCAAGGCTGTATATTGTCACCCTGCTTATTTAACTTATATGCAGAGTACATCATGTGAAATGCCAGGCTGGATGAAGCACAAGCTGGAATCCAGATTGCCACAAGAAATATCAATAACCTCAGATATACAGATGACACCACCCTTAATGGCAGAAAGTGAAGAACTAGAGCCTCTTGATGAAAGTGAAAGAGGAGAGTGAAAAGTTGGCTTAAAACTCAGCATTCAGGAAACTAAGATCATGGTCCCATCACTTCTTGGCAAATAGATGGGGAAACAATTGAAACAGTGACAGATTTTATTTTGGGGGGGCTGCAAAATCACTGCAGATGACTGCAGCCATGACATTAAAAGACACTTACTCCTTGGAAGAAAAGCTATGACCAACTTAGCATATTAAAAAGCAGAGACATTACTTTACCAACAAAGGTCTGTCTAGCCAAAGCTATGATTTTTCAGTAGTTATGTTTGGATATGAGAGTTGGACCATAAAGAAAGCTGAGTGCTGAAGAATTGATGCCTTTGTACTGTGGTGTTGGAGAAGACTTTTGAGAGTCCCTTGGACTGCAAGGAGATCCAGCCAGTCTATCCTAAAGAAAATCAGTCCTGAATATTCATTGGAAGGACTGATGCTGAAGCTGAAGCTCCAATATTTTGGCCATCTGATTAGAAGAGCTGACTCACTGGGAAAGACCCTGAAGCTGGGAAAGATTGCAGGTGAGAGGAGAAGGGGACGACAGAGGGTGAGATGGCTGGATGGCATCACCGACTCGATGGACACGAGTCTGAGTGAACTCCGGGAGTTGGTGATGGACAGGGAGGCCTGGCGTGCTGTGATTCATGGGGTCGCAAAGAGTCAACTGAGCGGCTGAACTGAACTGAACTGAACTGAAGGTAGGCATAGATTTAAACCCACCCTCACCGTGCATTCGAATGTCAGAGCAATGGACAGACTATGCAAGACTGACATTCAAGTCCAAGTGAAATGACCAAAGGCCAAAGGCCTTTGGTTTCTATTCTGAACCTCACTTTGCTGCCTTTTCCCTGACTGTCTGTGGCTCCGACCCACTGGGAGCTTGGAACAAGCTGATCCCTGCTTCTTGGCACGAGAGCACACGAGAGCCTGGAAACTGCAAAGCTGGCCGTTGACAACCTGAGAGGCGGCCACCGTCACAGCCCCTGCCTTGCACACTCCCTCTCCAGTGGCCGCAGCTGCCCACGCTTCCCAGGAGCTGGACCGGGAGCAGGTTACCACTGCCCACCTGTGCCGGGGACGGAAATGTCTTTTCCCTGCCTCAACACCCCTGGAAAGAGAAGGTGATCAAGTGATTCAAACCATATGGGCTATCCTCCTCTGCAACGGCCCTGAAAAGGAATTTGGAGGCTGTGAAATGACCAGTTGTGTGCCAGGACTGGCGTGGGGGAAGTTGGGCTGTTTACTTTTCCAAGTGGAGGTTCTACCCACATTTATGGAAAAACCCAGTGCCGCGTCTCTTAAAACATACAGCCTTCTTGCTTCCACAAAAAAGGTGTGAGTCAGCACTTTACCAACCCTCACAGTTGTGGGCATGCTTTCAAAGTTTCAGAGAGGCAGTCAATTTTGTAACATTGATTCCAAAACTTTTGCTTTTTTTTCCTAAGCTCTTTCAATAGTCAATAAAATTGGTCAGAGGAGCCTGCTAGCAGTAATAAAAGATATTTAAGGGTTTTATCTTCTGTTAAGAAAAATAAATGCAGAAGAGAAAGAAAAAGGGGGATAGAGAGAGGCTTGGAGAAGGCATATCATTTGAGGTTCTCATATTTAGGAGAGCGTGTAAGAGGAGACCCCGGGTAATAGAAGCTCCATAAGAAACATGACGTCACATATATTGTTGCTTCTTTCCAGAACTAACATTTATAACAATATGCATTGTGTGTACATCTTCTAAAAACGCAGAAATTGTGATCACATTTTACTGTAGTCCTGCAAGTTTGCCTGTCTAATAGGTAAGCAGTAAAGTTTAGAGAAGAATTTATTTTAAAAGTGTGTGGTTTGAAAGGTCTATCACTGTTCCCGATATGTCTAAGAATAGAAGGGCAGAATACCTTATATGTTTATTTGCATTTAGATTTTTAAATGCTTGATATAGTTAAAAACTTTTCCAGGGGATCTTCCCAACCCAGGGATCAAACCTAGGTCTCCCGCATGTCAGGCAGATTCTCTACCGTCTGAGCCTCCAGGGAAGCCCCCTCTCCCTTTCTTTTTTTTTGATAGATTAAAAACTACCCTTTACTTAAAAACGAAGAATCAGATGGGTGTGTTACACTATGGCTAATCAGCAGTATTAATTTGAATTTTCCTTTTCGTTAAAGAGAATATGGTCCTATTCAAAATAAAATTCTCTCTTTTTTTTTTTCCTGTTGAAAGTCTGAGGGTAAATTTTTAGGCTATGAAACAGCAAGTCAAGCATTTTTGTGTGGATACAGACAGAAAGGATCTTTGTCCTGTGAAAGCTACCAAAATCTAAAATCCTCAGGCTAATCTTTATTATTTTGGAGATTAATTTATTCACAATTTAAAACGTCATTTTAGGCAGGAGATATATCGACTTGGTAAAGAATTCCAAACATAAGGAACGTGTCTGGCATGTTTGCCAAGGTTTCATCTTTCAGATGTCGTAAGGGCCACTGTTCAGCACATCACAGAGAACCACCACACGTCAGGGCTCAGTTAAAGCAACTTGCACGTCTCTGGAACAACTAAGGTTTAAAAACTTTGTTTGCGCTGTCAGTTAGGCAGTTGATTGTATTTCCCTCGGAAAACCAGAACCAAATTTCCAGGTGTTTAGCAACTAATGGTACATTTTCTGTGTACTGACCCAGCTTCCACATATATTTTGTGTTTCCTCTCCTGTTGTCTCATGTCCCCCGAATCCTATTATTTATTTCTGGTTGTACGTATACTATTCTTTATCTTTTTGTTCTTGATTGTACACATACTGTTCTTCATCTTTTTACCCTCGTGACTTTTGGTACAGTCTCTTGGGCTTGGAAACTGCCTTCTTTATCTTTTTGTTCTTGATTATACACGTACTGTTCTTCATCTTTTTGCCCTCGTGACTTCTGGTACGGTTTCTCGGGCTTGGGAACTGCCTGATGACTCATGGTCATCACCTCTCTTCTGCTCTCCTCTTACTTAGCTGCCTAATTGCTTTCTAATTGCTTTCCAAGTTTCAGTTCAGTGATGGTAGATAATCTTTGTGGAGTTTTCACAACTCTCTTGGGAAGCGTCAGGGGCTCCTTTTCCTTTGCACCGTGGATTTCATCCCTTACTTTCCAGGCTGCAGGTCGGATCAGTTTGTTAACTGCATCACAGATACTCTGAGTGACTGAAGGAGTGATAACTGCTTCTGTTGGATATAGTTCATGCATGATCTACTCTCACGTAACGGAGGAGCATAAGGGTTCTGTTTTTCAGGGATGGCAGCTGTGGACCCTCTTTCCTCCCATTGGCCCCACAAGGATGGTACCAGAAAGATTCCAGATTATGTCCACATCTGTATCAACACACTTTGCTGACAAAAGTCTGTATATTCAAAGCTATGGTTTTCCCAGTAGTCACATATGTATGTGAGAGTTGGACCATAAAGAAGCCTGAGCATGGAAGAACTGATGCTTTCCAATTGTGGAGAAGACTCTTGAGAGTCCCCTGGACAACAACGAGATAACATCAGCCATCCTAAAGGAAATCAGTCCTGGATGTTCATTGGAAGGACTGATGATGAAGCTGAAACTCCAATATCTGGCCACCTAATACAAAGAGTCAACGCCTTGGAAAAGACCTTGATGCTGGGAAAGATTGAAGGCAGGAGGAGAAGGGGATGACAGAGGATGAGATCGCTGGATGGCGTCACTGACTCAATGGACATGAGTCTGAGTAAACTCCGGGAGATGGTAAAGGACAGGGAAGCCTCGCGTGCTGCAGGCCACGCGGTCACAAAGAGGGGACACGAATATCAGTGCCTGACAAACGGCCCAGAGTGCCTTTAAGAAGCCAGTTACAGCCTGTGTGTTTTGCTTTGTAAACCCCTAAAACTTTGAGCCAAATTCTAAGTGTACCCACTGTAGCAGGAAGTAAAGCCATTTTTAATAAAACAGTGCTTAGATTTCTGGTTCAACAAGTTGCTCTGGGCTGTGTGGAGGCTTTCAGTGCAGTAATATTTGATAGCCATGAGTTCTTGAGAGTGTCAACAGTTGGTTCTTTATCCTTCCACATGTGGAATGCTGAAACTGTAGAATGTGTGATATTTTTAAACTTGCTATTTCTACATGCTACTGAAATACATCAGAGCTGGGCTACAGGCTGTGAGCTGAGACCATTCACACCTCCCACATTTAGCATTTTCTTGTGTTCTCGTAAAGAACTGGTTTTCAAATACAGGAGGAAGAGAAATCCATGAAATCGGAAATATTTACAAAATTCAGAGGTACATGTGATTCTGGTTATTTTAACTACAGAAGTTTTGTTCAGAAAAAGTCTGTGGAAAAAAATTTTGGGTGGTTGAAATCTTTAGCTTGCAAGAATTTATGCATTCATGATTTTAAGAAATCACCTCAGTTTCACAATACTTCATAGTGTCAGATGGATACTTATTAGAAATTGCTTAAGTGTATGTATTCTGAAATAACTTTCTAGAAAAAAAGGGAAAAACCCAAAGAAATGACTTTTTAAAATATTTATTTTTATTTACTTGGCTGCATGGGGTCTTAGTTGCAGTTTGTGGGATATTAGTTCGCTGAGCATGTTTTGAACCTCAGTCCCTCGCTTTGGGAGCTTGAAGTCTCAGATACTGAACCACGAGGGAAGTCCCTTATTATTTGAATAGTAGCAATTGTCAAAATGTTGAGTTTGTGTCAAAATGTTGAAATGCTTTTTTTTAATCAGCTCTAGAAGAATATACAAAACCACTGTGTAGGTAGCCACTATTTTATCATGAATAAAGTGGGAAGGTTGCAGAGGAGTTTTATTATTTGGTAGAAAGAGGACTGGTGGGCAGCTGGAGGCATGGGTGTGACCACTGCCCTTTAATGGGCTCCAGACCCGGCTTCCTGTGATGATCGGTTGATTCCATCAGCAGAGGCGACTCCACGTGTTCCCTTTTAATTTAGAGAGCTGAATGGACATTTCCTCAGCTTTGCCTGCTGACGCCAATGGTTCTTGCTTAACACAGGAAGGTGCAGATAGAGGAGGGGCAGCCCACTAGGTCTATGGGCATCGCCACCCCTTCGGGTCAAGGGGTCATGGAGACATGCTCCCAGAGTGACCTTCCAGGACTGGTGGCCTTGCGTCTGTTAGAGCCGGGCATCAGATACCAATTTGATAAGTCAGTTCCCACCCGAATGCAAGAAAACCACACCAGTGTGTATTGAAATGTGTTCTGGGTTTAAGATGCCACCGGTAGATAATTCTCAATTTCTAGACCAAGACGAGGAAAAAGAAGAAGATGCAAAAGGCCCCTAAAGGGAAGATATTTGGTCAAATTCTTTTCCAGGAACTTACTTAGAAACCTTGTAATTGATGGCTTTGTTCCCCTTCGTATGGGGAATAAAATGGAATTTAAAACTATGTCCATTAAGGCCATTCGGCCAAGATCTGACTGTTCTCCCTGAGAAATAACTCACACACAACTCAACAAGGGAAGAAATTGCGTTATTGGCAAAATTCTAGGGAGAGGCCTGCCTGTGTCCAGAAAGTGGGCTTGCTTGCCAACTGTGTGACAGCTGGATGGGGCGGGGGGGCTCCCCTCCCGCTCAGTGTCTGACCATCACCCCAGCGTCCACCTCAGGGGCCCAGAGCCCAGCCCTCTGCACAGTGCCCCGTGGTCTCTCGAGGGGCTGACCATGTCCAGGAGCTCCTGCCCGGGGTGCTGTCTCCCTGGACAGATCCTGTGGGTGCAGCTGCATGTGGGGGGGGTTACTTTGGTAAAGTTGCACGTGGAGAGAGTCCCTGGGCAGAGGGCAGACTTCAACCTCAAGGAGGGACAGGATCAGGAGAGCAGCGCTGGGGCGGACCCCAGGGTGGTGGGCGAGATGGTCAGGCGGTGGGGTTGACTACGGAGAGCCACGTGCAGGAAGCGAGCCAGCGGAGCAGAGGGGACTCAGAGCAAACCCCACCTGGATCAGAGCAGCCAAGCGAGGAAGAGCTGCAGACGCAGGCAGGGTCACCGTGTCTCACGCCAGACAGCGGTAGCCGGCAGGCACGCTAGCCAACAAGGTGCCCCAAAGCCCAGGCGAACAGCAGGCTCGTCATTCTATCCAGAGCCGGGCAGGTGTGGACCATGATACATGCCCTTCGGGGACAACACGAGCGGGCTGCACCCTACTCTGGGACAGTGTTTTTCTTGGCCCTGATTACCTCTAACAGCCGCCCCATGACTCCATTCTACACAAAATAACTGGTGTGTATGCACTCAAGCACGAAGCTCTTTTTATCCCTTAAATTGTCAGCCCTCTGTTTTGATCAATGGCAGCTATGAATAAGGTGAGGGGGAAAACCGATTCTCAGAAAATACACCCTTTTCTTCAGGAGTGACACACGTATTCAGACTTTTTATGTTTTTATGTCAGTAAGTTGTTTTGATCTCAAGGTTTAATGATACACAAATAAACACAAATAAAAACCTTTTATATATTCCTTAATTTTTAATTTTGCTTTTAATTTTTTTTATGTCTTCCTGTCAATTATAGAGCACTCTGTGTCTTTCAAAAGGACTAAGTTCTTCTAACAAAACTGATACTGAGTAAATTCTTCAACCCAAGCATCTTGTTGAAAAAAAAAAGTCTCTTGAAAATTTGTACAGGCCCTACATTCTTAAAAAAAAAAAATCAAGGTCATCAAAGACAAAGAAAGACCAAGACAATGTTCCAGATTACAGGAGGCTAAACAGAGCACCGAGGAATTGAAGCTTTTGAATGGTGACATTGGAGAAGACTCTAGAGAATCCCTTAGACTGCAAGGAGATCCAACCAGTCCATCCTAAAGGAGATCAGTCCTGAATATTCATTGGAAGGACTGATGCTGAAGGTGAAGCTCCAATACTTTGGCCACCTGATGCGAAGAACTGACTCATTGGAAAAGACCCTGATGCTGAGAAAGATTGAGGGCAGGAGGAGAAGGGGACGACAGAGGATGAGATGGTTGGATGGCGTCACCGACTCAGTGGGCATGAATTTGAGCAAGCTCCGGGAGATGGTGCAGGAGCAGGAAGCCTGGACTGTTGCAGTCTGTGGGTTCACAAAGGGTCAGAGACAACTTAGTGGCTGAAAAACAGCAACGAGAGTACTGCATGTCTTCATCCACGTTCAAGTATGATGTTTATGCCCCTGTTGTATCACACACTGCCTTTTATTATGAAAAGTTCTGTAGGAAGCTGTCCATTCTACTGGATTTTGAGTCCTTTGCAGAAGCGGATGGGGTGGGGGTGGAGTCGGGGGGAAGGTGTGCACCTTTCGGATAGAGGCAGCCTGTACATGTTTGCACAACTCCTTGTCGAGTTCTCCCATCTCTCCTCCTCTCTAAACTTTGGCATTTAAAACTGTCTCCTCCGGGGTTTCCTGGTAGTCCAACGGCTAAGACCCCACATTCCCGATGTGGGAAGCCTGGGTTCCATCCCCGCTCAGCGAACCAGATGCCACGGGTAGCAATGGAGAGTTCACGTGCTGCAACTAAAGATCGCTCGTGCCCCACAGCTAAAAATAAAAAAGGATCTCAGAGGCCTCAGCAAAGATCGAAGACCCCGCATGACTCAAGTAAGACTAACACAGACAAATATATAAACATTGAAAAACAAACAAACAGACTCTCCCCTCTGCTTGCCTCTCATTTCACCCAGATGAAGCAGAGCCGTGAGGGTCCCGATCAGAGTTCTAATTAGGTCAGGTTCTGCCTCAGCACAGGAACAGCTTCTCGAAAGGACTGTTGACATATTTGAAAACTGAGAGAGGTTTGCTGGGACCATCTCACTGGGCCACGCCACAAGCAGATCAGTGTTACTCTTACTTCCAAGTGAGTGTCCATAGGTTTAAAAAAAAAATTTTTTTTTTTTAACATCGGAAACATTTTGTATTGGGATGTGGCTGATTAACAATGTTGTGGTAGTTTCAGGCGAGCAGCAAAGCCACTCAGCCACATATATACATGTAAGTATCTGCAGGTTTAAAAGTTATCCTAACAACGTGTTTCTCCATGGCTCTGGACCAGCAGTGGTCCACTGCGCTCCTACCTTCACCCGTAGCTCTGGGGAGCCAGGCTGCTCCCTTCGGTGACTGGGTCACGAGGTCACGACTCTGCCTTGTCTCTGCTTGTCCATCTCTCCTGCCATCTTCCAACCCTCTCCATCTCTGTGCACCGTCTCATGATCCCCACTGACCGCTCTCTCCCTGCGCTACATCTCTGCTTCTGCCCACTGACTCTCTGCATCTCGTGTTTATTTTTCCCAAGGAAAGACCTGCCTTTGGTTCAGACACCAGTCCCTGGTCTGGTGGATGGCATATTAATACAAAGCAGGTTTAGCAAACAGCTTTCCCATTTTTCAGGAGCTCTGTTGGTCACTGGTGATTAGAGACGGGCCCCCTTCTCTGCAACCTGACACGGCGTGGGCTGTTGGAATTAGAGAAGCTAAGATCGGTTCTGCCGCACATGCCTTTATTAACAGACAGACCTCAAAGTGGACGCACAGCTGGATCTTGTGGTCCTAGTGGAATCCTTCTACAAGTCCTCGGGTTCAAGTGGTGAGCCCGGCAGTACCTGCGTTAGGACCTGTCTTCTTGGGGCGGGGGTGGACAGCTATCGTCCTTGGACCTTGTTAGAGGTAGTAGTAGTGTTAATCACTGAGTCATGTCTGACTCTTTGCGACCCCATGGACTGAAGCCCACCAGGTTCCTCTGTCGATGGAATTCTCCAGGCAAGAATTCTGAAGTGGGCAGTCATTCCCTTCTCCAGGGGATCTTCCTGACCCAGGGATCAAACCCAGATCTCCCGCACTGCAGGCAGATTCTTTACCGTCTGAATCACCAGAGAAGCCCCACCTCTTGTTAGATGGAGAATTTCAGACCTAGAGCACTACTCCACAAGTGCTAGGTGACCAGGTTTACAGATTTTTATACCTTGTTCATTCAAGGGCACTGGAATCTGTAAAACTTTCCTATTCAATTACATTTAAAATTTTCATTCATTTTAGCAAGGAAAAATTGCTAACTAAAGAGATATGTATGAAAGATTTATGTAACAGTGCCTCAAAATCTCGCTATAACTACCTCTGAAGTATAGATTTCTGATTAGTTAACTACCTCCTAAGTACCCTGAGGCATTAGATTAAAATTAACTTTTACGCACACCCATTGACCACTTTCTTTATTCTGAGGTAGCTGAAGATTTGTTATGAATGGTGATCTGATGTTGGCTGAATTGTCTTTAGCGGCTTCCAACATCCTTGAGAAAATTGGGGTCAGTAGGCACTTTAAGAATTTCCATTACATACAGTCCCATCCAAAAAGGAAATGAAATTAGCAAGACGGGGTTTCTCACTGACCTCCCAGTGGTGCAATCTTAATGGCACAGCGGGGGATGGCCTGGGTCGAGTCATTCATAACCCTTCCTTCTCCTTTGTCCATTTTGAAAATGAAAACCTGAGTTACACAACCCCCAACCCCCACCAATTTCAAAGTTTCTAAGGCACAGCAGTTTCCATCCACTTCACTCATAAGTCTGTATTTTCTGACTCCTTTTCCCATCTTGATTTTGCCTCATTTAACCTCTCCTTTCTTTTTTTTAACCAGATAACGGGCATCCCTGGTGGCTCAGACAGTAAAGAATCTGCCTGCGATGCAGGAGACCCAGGTTCAGTCCCTGAGTTGGAAAGATCCCCTGGAGAAGGGAATAGCAATCCACTCCAGTATTCTTGGCTGGAGAATTCTTTGGACAGAGGAACCTGGCGGGCTACAGTCCATGGGGTCCCAAAGAGTCCAACACAACTGAATGACTAACACTTTCACTTTTCAAAGATAATTCTGGTAGAGATTTCCACCCCCCACTTTATCCACTCATTCATCAAACATTTACTGAGTACCTGGGTGGAGAAGTTTTCTCGCCCATTGACCTAGCAGCCTGTGGCCCCAGGTGAGAAGAAGGAACATGGGCTTGGGTGGAGGGCACAGGTCTGGGTTTAGCCCCAGGGTTTTGCTGTTGCTTAGTCATTAAGTTGTATCTGGCTCTTTGTGGCCCCACGGACTGTAGCCCGCCAGGCTCCTCTGTCCAGGCGATTCTCCAGGTGAGACTGCTGGAGTGGGTTGCCATTCCCTTCTCTGGAGGATCTTGCCAACCCAGGGGTTGAACCTGCATCTCCGGCATTGCAGGCGGGCTCTTTACCACTGGGCCACCGCAGACGCCCAGGGTTTAGCCTCTGGGTTTCCTGTTTCCTTCTTCCTGCTTCCTGCTTGGCTGGTGCCTGAGGAGCACACCCAGCTTACAACCAGCAGAAACAAAGGAACCTCTGACCAAATGTCAGACGTAGAGACCAAGAGGCAAGATCGCAGAGCCAGATGTTTTGCTTAAAAGATTGTCTTGTTTAGGCTACTATAACAAAACACCACAGACTGGGTGGCTTATAAACCACAGAAATTTATTTCTCAGTCTGGAGGCTGGAAGTTTGAGATCAGGGTACCCACACAGTTGAGTTCTGGTGAGAATCCTCTTTCGGGGGGGTCACAGACTGCTAAGTTCTCATTGTTTTCACATAGCTGGAAGGGGCGAGGGAGCTCTTTGGGGTCACTTTTATAAGGCCACTAATCCCACTCACAGGGGACCACTCGTGCTCATCACTGCCAAAGGCGCCATCTCCTAATACCATCATTGTGGAGGTCAGGGTTTCAATGGGTGGATTTGGAGAGACACAAACACTCAGGCCATGACAAAGAGTAGTGATGCTGGTGTGAGAGTGGACAAGCTGGAGGGCTGCGAAGTGACCCACAGAGAGGCAAATATTTGAAAGGAGCCCGGATCTCACCTTAAAGGATGCTTTCTTCCCAACGACAAGGGAGTGTTCCAGCTGCCCTGGAGTGACCGCTGCCCAGGCACACATCACCTGGGGCCTCTGTGCCCTCCCACACGTCGGGACACATGTAAGCAAGACCCTGAACAGAGCCCGGGTGTGTGTACATCTTATGGTGATACTGGAGCCAGAAGGCAAATCCTGTCCCCTGGCCACGGAGGAACAGAACGAATCCCACTGGGAACGTTCGTAAAGACCAGGCCAACGGTGGACCCACTTCTATCGTTTCAGTTGGTTATTTCTAACACCTGGAGTTTAAGGTGCCAAAATGCAGTTTGTTTTAATAGGAAGAAAGGCAGCTACTTCGAGTGAGGGAAGGCAGGTAGATTTCACTGGGACTTTTGTCCAGAAAAGAGTCAACCGATGATGAGAGGTGCCTAAGTTTGATGAGTTCCGTTTAAGTTCTGGACCAGGCAGTGTGACTCACACAGGAATATAAGGAGGGTGGATTGGAAGGGGAAAGCTGGAGCCTACAGACAGATTATACCTGGGGTAAGAGCTCCAGGGTCTACCTTTACCAGGGCCTTTGAAACTATTTTAATCATACTTTCATTCAGCACCCAATTCACACATTTAAATATAGTATTAAAAAACGCCTTTCTCCTCATCAACTCTAAGGCCCAGATGGCTTTACTGATATTAAATAAGTCTATTACACCACCAATGAACCCTTAATTCTTACTTCATAATAAGTTATTTTCCTCCAAATATAAAAAGACAGAAAAATTGTGTTTTTCATTCTGTAGCTAGCTAGGGACAATTCAAGAGAAACAAATTACAAGCATAGTTCGTTTTGAACACAGTTGTAACTATCTTAAATAAGATATAGCTAAGAAAATCCAACAATATGTTTTTAAAAAGGAACAATAATTAAATGACTTTTTCACGAATGCAAGATGGTTCACCTTTGGGGAACGTGTCAGTGGAACTCATCACATCAGCTGTCCGCTAACATTCAAGTGTAAAACACGTGGTTATCTGAGGTGACGCAGAAAATGCTCTTGATAAATCTGACACACATTTGTAGTGAAAACTGTTAGCAAACTAGAAATAGAAACTTCTTCGGTTGTTAAAGTTATATACCTTGAAAGTCACAACATACTTTATCCTTCTGAAGTTCATTTTAATATTTCCTCTAAACTTGTGAGCAAGGCAAAGATGTCCATCACTACTCCTACTATTTAACATTTGTACTTAAGCTTCTGACCAATGAGCTAAGGAAGAAAAAAAAGAAGAAGAAATAAGGACTGGAAGGAACAGATAAAATTGTTATTTGAAGATGATATGATCATTTATCCCCCAAAATCCAACTATTCGGACGAATGGGAGGATTCGCCAGCATTTTCAGATACAAGACTTGTGAGGGGACTTCGTGGGTGATTCAGAGGCTAAGAATCTGCCCGCCAATGCGGGGGATGCAGGTTCAGCCTCTGGTCTGGGGAGACCCCCCCGTGCTGTGAGGCAGCGGAGCTTGCTTGCCATGGCCACTCAAGTCCGTGCTCCAGCCTGTGCTCCACAGCAGGAGAAACCACTGCAGTGAGAAGTCCACACCCCACGACTGCAGAAAGCCTGCACACAGCAAGGGGACCCAGAGCAGCCAGACGTAAAACAAATAAAACAAAAAAGTTCAGAAGGACTCGTGAAATCTTACCATACCTCTACAATGACAAGACTAGCTGGAAAATATAAAAAAATATTATTCCAAGCAGCAGTCAAAACTCCAGAGTACATAGGGATTAATCATTAATGCATAGAAACTTTATAGAAAACATTTTAAATTTAATGAATGACAATGGAGAAATGGGGAGACAGTCCATACTCTTGAACAAGACATATCGTAAAGAATGCTAGTTTTCTCCAAGCTGATGAATCACAAGCTGGAATCAAGATTTCCAGGAGAAATATCAGTAACCTCAGATATGTAGATGATACCACTCCAATGGCAGAAAGTGAAGAGGAACTAAAGAGTCTCTTGATGAGGGTGAAAAAGGAGAGTGAAAAAGCTGATTTAAAACTCAGCATTCAAAAAACGAAGATCATGGCATCTGGTCCCATCACTCTATGGTAAATAGATGGGGCAAAAGTGGAAACAATGGGATCTTTTACTTTCTTGGGCTCCCAAATCACTGCAGATGGTGACTGCAGCCATGAAATTAAAAGACACTTGCTCCTAGGAAGAAAAGTTATGACAAACCTAGACAGCATATTAAAAAACAGAGATATCATTTTGCTGACAATTTTCCATGTAGTCAAAGATATGGTTTTACCAGTAGTGATGTACAGATGTGAGTTGGACCATAAAGAAAGCTGAGCACCGAAGAACTGATGCTTTTAAACTGTGGTGCTGAAAAAGACTCTTGAGAGTCCCTTGGGCTGCAAGGAGATCAAACCAGTCAGTCCTAAAGGAAATCAATCCTGTATATTCATTGGAAGGACTGATGCTGAAGCTGAAACTCCAATACTTTGGCCACCTGATGTGAAGAGCCAATTCATTGGAAAAGACGCTGATGCTGGGAAAGATTGAAGGCAGGAGGAGAAGGGGACGACAGAGGATGAGATGGTTGGATGGCATCTCTGACTTGATGGACCTGGGTTTGGGGAAACTGCAGCAGACAGTGGAGGACAGGGAAGCCTGGCTGCTGCAGTCCGTGGGTCACAGAGAGTCAGGCTCTGCTTAGTGACTGAACAACAATACCCCACAGTATCCAGAATGAGCTCCTTTATTTCAAGTCAACTGACTGTAAATGTTAAGCACATCAACTAAATACCTTCACAACAACACTGTGATCAGTGCTTGATCCAGTAACTGGGCAGTAAAGCCTAGCCAAGTTGACCTATAAAACTAAATGTCACAGGAGTAACCCACGTTTATGTTACTGATTAATTGTACTGCCTTACTGACTATGGAATTCACCAACCAATATGGCAATACCTCAGAAAGTTCCTATCAGTTCTGGCTAGACATCAAACACATGTCAAATTGCTGAGCAGAGAAGTGGTATGCGGAGTGGAGATGAAAGGGAATAAATTAACAAATTCATAAATAAGTAAATAAATGAAAGAAGAAAAGGGCTTTGCATAAGTAGTAATGACACTGTGCCAAGAACTTAGGAATGTAACCTACCCTTTATGCTTGATGCCAAAAACAGAATTTTTAAAAAAATTTCTGGCCATGATTCCTAGATACTTAAAGAAATGTCAACCTACCTTTACACACAGAGACTTTACAGAAATGCTTATGAGACCTTTACCTAAAATAGCCAAAACCTAGCAAAACATCCCAAACATTTATCAATAGGTGAAAGGATAAAAATTGTGGTTTCCATGCAAGGGAAATCTAATTACTGATACATGTAATGACATGGATGAATCTCATAAAAAACACTTATCCCGATCAAAAGCTAGACCTGAGACTAAAGTGGACGAGTCCATTTACGTTTAGAGGCAGAGCTGGAGAGGGCCCTCTCACCCAGGATGGCCAAAAGCACACCCTTGGCTGCAGGCGATGACAGCCACACGGTGACGTCACTGCTGTCACATTTGGGAGACGAAGATGTTCATCGCAGTGGTGACTCCACGGGGGTATACACCAAATGCCACTGAAGGCAGATTAGAAACAGTCCTCGGTCACCTGCCATAATCCAGCAGGCAGACTCCGGGACGGTGGGAAGTGAGGAGGCATGGAAAGAAATGCAGCCCGTCAGTCTCCCAGGTTGATCTCTGAATTAATAATATTTTAAACTGTTCACTGCATTGAATAGTGCGGGTGTGAGGCGGGAGAGACTCCTCGGGTCTCGGGTGTCTCCAGTGGGGAAACACGTTTGCTTGTTGGCGGTGGGTGTGCCAACGGGGCAGCATCTTCCAGGAAACTGATCACCGGAAGGTGTTTGTATCAGACAACACTGACATTGGCGATAAAAGAAAACTCTTTTTTTTTTTCTCTCTCATTTTTCATTTATTTATTTGGCTATTTGTGGCATGTGGGATTTAGTTCCCTAGCTAGGGATGGCACTCTGTCCCCTGCATTGGAAGCCTGGAATCTTAACCACTGGACCACAGGGAAGTTCCAAAGTCTACTTTTTAACGCACTGAACTCTTTACGTATTTGAGGATGGCTGTGATTTTTTTTTTCAAGCCAAACATCACATGACTTACCCATTACTTGAGCCTTGCCCAATAAACAACAATTTTGGTATTTCCTATGGCACAATGGTAAAGAATCTGCCTGCCAAGCAGGAGATGTGGGTTCAGTCCCTGGGGTGGGAAGGTCCCCTGGAGGAGGAAATAGCAACCCACCCAGTATTCTTGCCTGGAAAATTCTATGGACAGAAAAACCTGGAGGACTACATGGGGTCCCACAGAGTTGGACGCGACCGAGCGACTAACACTTTCACTTCTCAGAGATAATTCCGGTAGAGATTTTTTTTTCACTTCATCCATTTATTCATCAAACAGGCTACCCTCACCCCAGGACTCAGGCTGCTCACAGTGGGGTTTGTACAACGTTGCTGACGTCCCTTGAGAAGGAGCCTGCAGACCCCACTGCAGCTCTGGGTGGAATACCACAGCAGAGTTAACATTGCCTCTCTTCTCAACAAGGCTTTTAATGTAGCCCAAGAGCATAGCCAAAGTGGGTTTCTGGTCAGTGGAATATGCCAGAGCTTCCCTTGGAATCCTAGAGTTTCTAACTCCCCAGATCTCTTAATTATAAACTGCCGTTAAGTTGTGCTGTCTTTGGGGCAAAATTCAAATGCGAGACTTGATGCGATAGATGTCACATTTCATTGTTTGGGATTTAGACCAATATGTCAGACCGCTAAGGTTTTTGCTTTTTGCTTTACTTGGTTTTGAATCCAACCTTCACATTTACTATCCATGGGAGCATTCCATAAACGCTACACACAGATCATTTTCTTCCGAGAATGGTTTCTAAGGCTGTAGACCACATTAAATGCTTTGTGGCATTCCACTGGAAACCTCTTTCCATAGGGCTGTGGGCGCTCACTCGTGTCTGACTCTTTGCAACCCCATGAACTGTAGCCTGCCAGACTCCTCTGTCCGTGGGGTTCTCCACGCAAGAATACTAGAGTGGGTTGCCATTTCCTGCTCCAGGGGATCTTTCTGACACAGGGATCGAACCCAAGTCTCTTGCATCTTTGCACAGGCAGGCAGATTCTTTACCACCATGCCACCTGGAAGCCAGTTTCCATAAGGCACTGTACCATTAACCAGGTACCAAGCTTGCTATGGATCCACTAATTTTTACTGTTATTCAACCTATATAGAGGGGTTTTCCTTAATAAATAAGGACAATGCATTTAAAAATATCAAACACACTGAGAGGGGAATTTCATGATTGTTAATGTGATTTTTATTATACTTGAAAGTAATTTTCTTTCTATAGGAGAGTATGTCTGAAATCATCGTGAAAATTAATGAGAAAATGTGACTCTGTGTGTCTTTCACAGACAGACACTTTCTGGAAAAGTCATATGAAGATGGATGGTCAAGATGTGGACAAGGAGGAGCTGATGGGCACCGAAGAGTTGTTTCAACAGGAAGATTTCAATGAAAGTCAGACTCATGGAGCCCAAGAGTGAGCTCGAGGTAGAAACAGGAGGGACGTTCGGGCAGGTCTGAAATGAGTATAAGGGAAGCTGGTTTACTACTATGAACCTGTTCATCCTGAGAAATACTGTTCAAATTAATGTTCTAGGTGGGGATGGAGAACCGTGAGAGGAATGACGTTGGTACCTTATTTAAAGCAATGAACAAGGAGGAAAGAGAAGGGCTGGTTAAAGTCAGAGATTTTAAGGAAGTGAAGACTTGGGGTGAGTGTCCTCAGAAGTTGAGGACAAAATGGGCTGAAACCTTGAGAGGTGAGACTGGGGATGGGCTTACAAATGCGCAGTGACGAGAAGGCCGCAGAGGAAACTGGAGCGCACGTGCTAAGTTCCTTCGGTCATGTCCGGCTCTTTGCGACCCCGTGGACTGTAGCCCTCCAGGCTCCTCTGTCCGTGGGGTTCTCCAGGTAAGAACACTGCAGTGGGTTGCCATTTCCTCCCCCAGGGGATCTTCCCGACCCAGGGATCGGACCCGGGTCTCTCGTGTCACCTGCATTGGCAGACGGGTTCTTTACCACTAGCGCCATCTGGAAAGCCAGAGAAGATGGCAGGTGTACTTCCATTGGGTCAGGACGCAGCTGGAAGCTTCCCAGGGTGAGAGAGAGGCCTGAGGAAAACGCAGGGGCAGTTGCACGCTGTCTCGCTGTCACTGAAAACACGGGCAGGAGGTCCCCGGGGAGGAGGAGCCAGGCTCCTGCTGTGCGCAGGGGCCCTGAGCATCCAGGGCCTGGGCTCGCCGGCCAGCAGCGCGGCTTTCCATGGGGCTCCGTCACCCTTCTTGTTTCTGTCTCTGGTTTTGGATACTGGGCCTCAAGCCCTGAAGTTAAACTAAACAGCCAGCATAGCAGCAGAAATTTCAGATGAAAGCAAATGCTAGATAAATGAGATTTTTTAAAGAAACCGTTTCCTCTTCATGTTGTGAATTGTGCTGCTTTGGGATGCCTTCCCCGCTCAGTGATAACAAAACAACCGTAGGTTTCGCCGTGATTTTCCTACTTGGCTTATTTGCACTCTACAGTGACAAAGAGGTGTTACTGCTCAGTAAGCGTAGCCGGGGCACTATTGGTCTTCACACACAAAGCGAAAATAATATAGATTCACAGACCTTAGCAAGCCAGTGAGCAGCAGACGTGTCCATTGTCTTCATCTTCTGCTTCACAGTGTTTCATAGCTCCTCTCTGCGAAACTCGTCATCCTCCTTCCAGACAGAAAACGTAAAACCATAAAAGAATGGATTCAGATATTTAAAAAAAAATTAACATTAATACCTTGAGAAATAAATACCAAGTAAAAGTGTCATGAAGTGTTAACCCTTCACACTCAAGGTTAGACCATCAGTCATGTCCGACTCTCTGTAACCCTATGCCCTGTGGCCCGCCAGGCTCCTCTGCTCATGGGATTCTCCAGGCAAGAATACCAGAGTGAGTCCCCATGCCCTCCTCCAGGGGACCTTCCTGACCCAGGGACTGAACCCAGGTCTTCTGTCCTGCAGGCAGATTCTTTACCATATAAGCCATCAGGGAAACCCAGTCACACTTAATTCCTATGTTCCTATGCTTTTTTACTGCCCTATTCACAGGTTAAGAATAAGACTGAAGATTAAAGAAAGGTTGTCAATTTCCAGATTGAGAAGATGGTCAAAGACGCATCTGAGTACAGAGAAGCAAAAGTGAGCTCACAGGACTGGGCAGAAAGAGGAGCCTGTGGGAGGCGGGCTGAGTGTGGCTTCTCCAGGCTGAGCTCTGCCAATTGACGTCAGCTGCCGCGAGCCTCCCCCAGACACGCCGGGACCAGCTGGGCCGCCCACCTGTGCAGGCCGTGGGCTTGGCGTGAAGACAGTGGGGTACGGCCGTGCAGAGAGAACAGACTCTTAGGATCCCAGGCTGCTTTTAGCAGAAGCTCCGGAGAGAAAATTCCTTGGAGAAAGGATATTCTCTCAAATGCCTTTCCAGTTACATCAATCAAGCAGTTCTTAATTTCCAACCAGATTTTAACCGAGGAATACAATCTAGAAGTGAAAACCTTTTGAAAACAAATCATTTTGTTAAGTTCACATTTTAGGCTCAACTACAAGGCCTTCCATTATGCGTATGAGAATGTTGTAAAAACCTGGGTCACGTTTGGACAGATGACTAGTCAAGGGGTCCCCAGGTCAGCTGCTGATGAAGTGAAGCAAATTACTGGGCACAAACTGTGGAGCAGGCACCCAGGGCACACCCGGGAGCAAAATAGACAGTCGTGCCCTCGTGGGGTGGGAAGTCTAGTGGAGAAGACAGAAAAAAATGTTGCGTCAGTAAGTGAACCGATTCCTATGCTCTGAGACAGAAACGCTGTGAAGAAATGGAGCGGAGTCAGGGGTTTGCAAGAAGTGGGGTGGGGCCGTGATTCCTAACAGAAGGGCGGTATGTGGGCCTTGATGGTGGATGGCTGGTTATCTGGTCAGCTCACTGAAGAGGGTGTGCGGGGAAGGCGTGCCAGGTAAAGGCCTTGAGGTCGGACCGTGTGCGGTCGTGCCGGGAGCTGTGTCCACAGCGGAGTCCGGGACCCTAAGGGACCTGTGGTTGTCAGGTCTCAGCCTTGGACTCGGAAGGGAGTGGAGAGAGCCACGGTGGGTTCTGCGCAAAGGAGAGCAAGTGATATTATCTCCTTTACATCTTCAAAGCATCCCTTTGGCGGAAGTCTGGGCGCCTGCCAGGGCAGCAGCCGTGGAAGGGGAGGAGGTGTTCCGATTCTGGATGATCTGCCTTTGGGAGCGGGAGCCAACCGGATGAGGTGGAGGGATGGGGGTGGGAAGCGAGAGGAAAGGATGACTCAAGCGAACACGCGCGTTTGGGGCCTCAGCTCCTGGGGAGAAGGCGTTTCGGTGGCGAGCTGGAATTGAAGGCAGATCTATCACCCGCGATGCGTCAAGCAAGGTGCCAGGTGCCAGCTGAAGCAGGAGCTGGGTCAGTATTTTTCCATCCCAGGGAGGTTGACCAGGGAGGCCATTCTGACTGTGATTTCCAGCTAGCATTTAAACATTCAGATCGAATGCTGTTATATGTGCCCTGGGGCCCCACAGCACACCTGGGGTGCTGAGACCTTCAGCTGCACTCTGCTAGAGCCCCTTCCCCCAGAGGATGACGCCTGTGATTTCAGGGGCCACCGAGCCTAAAGAGGAGCCTGTGGCCGGGGTCCGGCTTATGGGCATGGAGTCTGAGCTCTTGACTTGAGTGGGTGAGCAGGAAGGCTCTGCTGAGGCCCCTGGGTAAGAAGATCTCCATTTTCTCTTCTGGAAACCAGACAGATATCTTGCTCAATTCCTGCTGAAGTCCAGTTGAGGGTACGTGGGCGCCCAGGAGGACAGAGGGAGTGTGGTTGGATGGGGGGGAGGGTACGCCCAGGATCCAGATCTCTGCTGGTGGGGTCTGGAACCTCTGGGGCTCTCACTTCCACAGGACACAGAGGATGCTGACCTGGGCAGTGTTCTTGAGGCCCCCTAGCAAAGTGCCAGTCATCTCATGCAGCAGGGCAGGTCAGAGGCTATGAAATGTTTTTGTTTTATGCCCAGAGAGTTGCATGGCTAATGTAACATCTTCCAGGGAACCGTGTGCCATAAACCCACAGAGTTTAGGTTTGTTGACCGTAGGTGTACACACCGGTGGGAGGGGAAGAGAGGATGGGATGAATTGGGAGGTTGGGATTGACGTGTATTCACTACGCCAGGTGCAATAGGAAGCTGCTGTATAGCGCAGGCAGCTCAGCTCAGTGCTCGGTGATGACCTGGAGAGATGGGACGGGTGGGGGAGGAAGGGAGGCCCAGGAGGGCGGGAACACCTGTGTACAGACAGCCGGTTGACTTCCGTGTTTAGTAGAAACCAGTACAACATGGGCAAGCAGTTATACTCCAATAAGATGTTTAAACATTCAATAGTCAAGGACTCTTCTAGAAAATGCCATTTGTTATGAGGTCTACCTACCAGCATGTTCAAAAAGGGATCAGACCCGGCCACTTTCCCTTTTCCTTTTCTTCAAATGTCTCTCCACTACCTGCCTACTCTCTCTGGAGTGCTTTCCAGGGACATAACATCCTAGCAAGACCCCAGAAGACGGTGCAAACATACAGCTAGGCCGACCTGGAATTTTGGAAAAGTGATGGATTTTTCCAATAAGGGAAGCAGGAATGGCAGAGCTGCCATGGTAGGTGGTGGTGGAGGGATCTTGGAGAAGTGGTCATGAGTGGCTTCACAACTGAAGTCCAGAACATCCACAAGCAGATCATGTTTTGCACAATGTCCAGACAATACCCATCCACTGCGTATATACAGGACGTGCAGGGAACTTCTAGTTCGGATGCAGTAATAGGGACTGGATTTACCCTCTTAACTAAAACAACTATCAGTTCAGTTCAGTTCAGTCGCTCAGTTGTGTCCGACTCTTTGCAACCCCATGAATTGCTGCACACCAGGCCTCCCTGTCCATCACCAACTCCCGGAGTTCACCCGAACCCACGTCCATTGAGTCGGTGATGCCATCCAGACATCTCATCCTCTGTCGTCCCCTTCTCCTCCTGACGCAATCCCCCCCCCAGCATCAGAGTCTTTTCCAATGAGTCAACTCTTCGCATGAGGTGGTCAAAGTACTGGAGTTTCAGCTTCAGTATCACTCCTTCCAAAGAACACCCAGGACTGATCTCCTTTAGAATGGACTGGTTGGATCTCCTTGCACCAGACAAAGTGTAAAACAGGGTTTACAGGTGTCACTCTAGGCAGTGCAGGAGGAAACAAGCAAGGTTCCAGAGGGAACGATCTCCGGGCTTTCTCACCTTCTAAAGCCATATTGTCTGCACTGCTGGACTCACGGCACCTTCCTACATCTTCAAGATGGGCGCTGTAGCGTCTTCAAATCAACCTCTGCCTCCCAGTCACAGGAGTTCCTGTGATTGCATTTGAGTCCCAGGCAGATAACCCAGGAGGATTACTTCATCTCAAGATCCTTAACTCAATCCCATATGCAAAGTCCCCATTACCATATATGGCAATGTGCACAGGTCCCTGGGCTTAGACTTACTGGGGGCCCTTTTCTAGCTTATGGTCTTCCCAGGTGGTGCTAGTGGTAGAGTCTGCCTGCCAGTGCAGGGGATGCAAAAGACGAGGGTTCTGTCTCTGGATTCGGAAGGTCCCCTGGAGGAGGAAACGGCACCTCACGCCAGTGTTCTTGGACAGAGGAGCCTGGCGGGCTACAGTCCATGGGGTCACAAAGAGCCAGACATGACTGCGTGTCTGAGCACTTGCGCACTCAGCTTACAACTACCATCCAACTTGATATCTTGACTTTTGTATCAGACTCCATCCAACAGCAACAGAATGCACATTTTTTTTGAGTACAAATAAAACATTTATCAAGAAAGACTATATTCTGAGCCATAAAGCAAGTCTAAATAGATTTAAGAGAACTGAGAGCATAAAAGCTTATACTCCTTTCATGACAGCAAAATATCAGAAATTAATAACAGAAATTACATTGAAAATATCCAAATATTTGAAAACAGAACAAAGCATTCTAAGTAAACAGGGGTAAAAGAAGAAACCATAAAGAAAATTTGAAAACATGCTAAATTGTATGAAAATGAAAACGTAACATGCCATCATTTGTGGCAATCGATAAAGCTGTGCCTAGAGAGTAACTTTTTTAGCATTAAATGCTTATATTGTCAAAGAAGAAAGGTCTCAGATCAATCTTAAGCTTTAACTCTAAGAAATAAGGAAAAAAGACAAGTTAACCCTAAGCAAGAGGGATGAAAAACAATGTTAAAGAGAATAGATCAGTGAAATAGAAAGCCAGTAAAGAAAACCAGTGAAATCAGAACTATGTTATCTGAAAAAGTCAGCAAAATTACTAAACTATAAGCAGACATATTAGGATGAAATAAAGAAGGCAAAGTCTGCCAACTACCAAAGTCATTCAAGAAGAAATTAGTAACCCGAGCAGCTCTGTATCTATAAAGTAGCTAAATTCTACTTTAAAATATTCCCGACAAAACACCCCAAACAAGCAAAACCCTCTAGGCCAGGCAGCTTCCCTGGAGAATTCTATGAATATCATATACTGAAGGAGAGAGCAGTACCAGTTGTACACAAACCCTTCACGGACATGATAAGGAGGTGAGACACTTCCTAACTCCATTTAGGAGACCAATATGATCCTGACTTCAAAAGCAGATCAATATACCTTATGATCAGAGGTGGAAATGACCTCAGTAAAACATTAACAAAATGAATGCTGCCTACTATTAAGAAACATAATAAATGGGTGGGTATCATTTCATGAAAGTAAAGTTGATTTAATGTTTGAAAACTAATTAGTATAATTCAGCATATCAATGGGCTAAAAAATATTATCATCTTAATAAATTCAAAAAAGATGCTTACAAAATTTAATATTCATTTGTAGTAAATAAAATTCTTGGAAAACTAGGCATGTAAATTAATTTCATCAACATGATAAAGCACAGCAATAAAAAAAAAAACCTACAGTAGCCAAGCTTGTATGTGAAAGTGGAAGACTGAATGCTTTGCCCTTAAGATCTGAAATAAGGCAAGAAGACTCACTCTCACCACTTGGTTTGGGAGGTCCCACACACGCCATAAGGTAAGGGAAGGAAAATGAGTATGTAGCTTGGAAAGGAAAAATTAAAGCTGACTTTCTTCACAGACTGCATCACTGTCTACACAGAAAAATTCCCAAGAAACTGTTGAAAAGCTACTAAAAAAACTGTTTTAGCAAGGTTGCAGATTATATGAGCAATACACAGAAATTAACTATACTTCTGTATACCAGCAGTAATTGACTAAAAACTGCAATTTGAGTATGATCACTTAAAAGAGCATCAAAAAGTGAAATATGTAGGCATATATTAAACAAAATATGCTAAATAACAGCATAGAGAGTTTGGCATTCTATACTGTAAACTCAAACCAAAAAATATAGAAAATTGTTGAAAAAAATTAAGGGCCAAATAAGTGTAGAGAGATTTCATCTTCACATCACAGAGGAATCAATATTGTTGGGAGGTTTTCTTTCCCAAAACTGACTAGGTTTTGACTGCAATCCCAATCAAAACCCAACAGGCATTTTGGTAGAAGCCCATGAGCTGATGCTAAACTTTATTTGCAAATGCAAAGGACCTGAAAAATCCAAGACAGTGTTTAAAAATGATGACCAAGTTGGAGGACTTATGCTACTGATTTGGGAATTCTTATAAACAAATTGTGGTGTGTGTGCATAGTAGAATTCTATTAGGCAGAACAAAGGCACAAACAGAACAAACAGCCCATTAGGGCTGAAGCCCAAAAGCATGACAGTAAGCCAAGGAAAACCACAGACCGCTGGAGACATTACTAGGAAATTCTAGCGAAAGCTCGATGGTGGTGTCAGAGACCACATCAGTGGTTTGGGGGAGTGAGTTCAAAGCAAAGGAGTATGGGGAAATATTTGAGGTAATAGAAATTCTAATCCCAAGAAAAACCCATGAATTCTGCACGTGAAACTGTTGCATTTCACGGTATGTCAATTCATGTCAACAGAGTTGATTTGAAGAATAAGGAATGCCCTGGAAAGAGGTGCCCCAGAGCTACTAAAAGTCTGCACCCTGAGCAGTGACCTTTCCAGGGGGCTGTGTCCCCAGCAGCCCTGCCCTAGGGGGCTGTGGACAGGGCGGGAGGAGAGGAGTCCAGCCACCCTCTTTCTTGCCCCTCTGAGAGAGCCCGCTCTCCCAGTGGAAGGCGTCTGCAACGTCCTCGTGGTCCTGGTTCCCAGAGGGCAGACACGCCCATCTGGGCACATGGTGAGAGTCCTGTTAAAATCCAAGCAGTGGCTGCCACCCAGCATCTCAGGGTCCCAGTGCCAACAGAGCAAGGCTGGCCTGGGAACCGGCGGGTGTTCCCGAAGAGCGAGGGTGTGGCTTCACCCGGGGAGGGCAAGAGGATATTTCTTGTTCAGATGAGCTACTCTCGCTCCCAAGCTCAGCAACTTTTTGAAAACATAGTTTACTTATTTATTACATCTTCAAGTCTCCCTTGCTGCACAGGCTTCTCCCCAGCTTTGCCAAGCACAGCCTAATCCCCAGCTGTGGCCCGCTGTCTCCTCACTGCTGTGGTCTCTCTTGTCGCGGGGCTCGCGCTCTAGGTCGTGCCGGCTTCAGAAGCTGCAGCACACAGGCTCAGGAGCTCTGGCTCATGGGCTTATTTGCTCTGCAGCTTGCGGGACCTTCCTGGATCAGAGATCGAACCCACGTCTCCAGCCCTGGCAGGCTGATTCTTTACCACTGAGACACTAGGGAAGCCTGTCAGCTTTTAAATGTAAAAAAGTTAAGTAATCTCAAATTTGTGAACATTTGCAATCCAGAAAGTACAGAGCGTGGGTTTTCACCCGCATTTTTGAAAGTGATTTGCCAAATTGATGCCCTGTCACCCTCTAATATTTTAACGTGTGCTGCTTAAGTATAAAGATATTTCCTACATACCCACAATAGGAAATGGAAACCACTCCAGTATTCTTGCCTGGAGAATCCCACGGATGGGGGAGCCTGGCAGGCTGCAGTCCATGGGGTTGTAGGGGGTTGGACATGACTGAACAACTCAACAATAACAATACAATACAGCCATTTAAAAAAAAATGGAAGTACACAGCTGATTTGGGCTTGGCTGGTAAAGAAGCCACCTGCAGTGTGAGAGACCTGGGTTCGATCCCTGAGTTGGGAATGTTATGCCCAGAGTCCGAGTCCCCAAAACTGAGAGAATAAGACGTCCACAGCAATGCAAAAGCATGAAGGGGTTTTATTTCTAGCTCGAGCTAGGGCTCCCGCCACATCCAACGCAGTGGAGTGGAGCAAGGAGCCCTGAGCCCAGATTTACAGCAGTATTATAGGTTTTAGAACAGAGAGTTGGCAGGGGCTGATTGGCTGCAGGAGTTTCCTAGTATTTACTAATTGGCTAATCTTTATTGGCTGCAGGGGTTTCCTGGTATTTACTAATTGGCTATTGGCTGCAGGGGGATGTCTTTTACATCCTGATAAACTCAAACCAGGTTACGGGGAGTATGCTGATTAGACAAGTCCTGGCATCCTCGGGGATGACCTCACTGGGCGATGACTCAGCTTTTCCCGTGAGTCCTACCTTAGTCCCTGAAGCCTATTATGGCGTTTGTTAGGTCCCAACAGGAAGATTCCCCTGGAGAAGGGAAAGGTCACCCACTCCAGTATTCTGGCCTGGGCAATTCTATGGACTGTATAGTCCCTGGGTTCGAAAGGAGTCGGAAACGACTGAGCACCTTTTGCTTTCACATGGCTGATTTGCAACGTTGTCTTATTTCCTCTGAACAGCAAAGTCACTCAGTTATGCATGCATGTATATATTCTTTTTCATAGTCTTTCCCATTCTGTTGAGCAAAGTTCCCTGTGCTATTCAATAGGTTCTTGTGGCTTACCTGTTTTATATGTTGCAGTGTGTACCTGCTAATCCCAAACTCTTAACTGTTGCCTCTCCTCTTTCCCTTCAGTAACCATAAGCTTGTTTTCTATGTCTGTGGATCTGTTTCTGATTTGTAAATAAAAACAATGACACGACCTCAGTCAAGCTCCACCGAGGCGAGCCGTGCAGCTGTGCGCACACCGTCGGTGACAGTTACAGCCCCTGGGAGGGGGCATCTTAGCAGCAGACGCAGAGCCCAGTGCAGCTGCGGTGCGGGCCTGGCGACCCCAGCCCAGGGCCGTCGGGTCCCTCGAGATCAATCTGGTCATTGTTGATCCTCCTGCCTCCCCTCTCTGTTCCTTTCTCAGCGTTTCCAACGCTGTAGAACTGAATTCCTCCAGGCTTGAAGTACTTGCAGTAGTTTCTGATTTCGCGAAAGGATCCTGGCTGATAGCCAGATTTAAAGGAGGGGAGAGTACAGGTTTGGCTGCAAACCTTGGTGATGCTCCTGAGACCCCACGAAGCCCAGGGCTATGCTTGCCCCGTGGTTTTCTTGAGGTTTCCCGGTGAAGGTCTCAGCTCTCTCCCCCTATCCAGGCACTGTCCCACCCACTCTGAAGTTGGCGGTCACCCTGCCACTTGCTCTGATGAGACCCACATGTCGCTTGAAGGATGAAGCCTGAAGAGGTGGTGCCTCTCCGCCACCACGGCCCTTCTCCTCGCACGTGCCAAGGTCCGTCCCTGCTGAGCTCATTCCTAAGTGACTGCAGGGAGTGAAGACTGGCCACCTACACACAATGAACGCACCACGTGAGCAGGAAGCACATACTGCTGTCCCCATCACTTAGAAACGGCAGCCGTTTGTCCCCGAAGTTTAACCAAGCCCAGTGGACGCAGAAAGAAGACGGTTCCTGCCCGGAGCACCAGCACGCGTGGATGGGGCTGCGGAAACCGACAGAGGGTCTGGTGATGTTCTCTCGATTGAAGGGTGGACTTCCCACCTCCCAGAACTCTGTCTCCTTCTCTGCATCTCTGGTTTCCACACAGACATCAGGACCACTGAGGACAACCTCTGGGGTGACGGAGCTCCCTGAGGCCAGAGAGACCCTCCTCGGCTCTTTGCAGGCTTGTAGCTTTTTGGAAAAGAACTTTTGTCAAGAATGCATCATGACATGAAATGATCAATGACCAGTCACTCAGATCTTCTCGTGCATTTAATGGCTACACATGTTTACTCTGGCCTTGGGAAAACGAGAGCTTGGCAGACTCTAGTTAAGGTTGTTTTTGAAGAGACACAAGAGCTTGTGATCCTGTTGGGCAAGTCAAGCTCTTTCCAACCCCAGGGGTTCCTGGATCCTGAAACACCTTCGATGCTGTGTCCCCCATTCCTCCTGCCACTGAAACCCACTCAGATAAAAGCTCCTATCTCAGACAACTTTAACAAACCCGCGTTCAACTTTAAATTTCCCTATGGTATTTTTTCCTTCTTAATCGCAACAAAGCAGCCCTTGTTTATTTCATCTCAAGCTTACATGTTTAATGTCTTTATCCCCACTAGATTGTAAACACCAAGAGGATGGGGACCACCATAGTAGAGAGTAGTTGGCTCACCGCAGTATTTCTATCACCTGGAACACTTTCTGGCTCAGAGTAATTGCTTATTCTGTTGAATAAGCTCACTGGTCAATGAAAAGGCGGGACAGCCCTCCGGGGCTCTGTTCATCACTTAGCGTTGCAATACACCTTGATAGTGGGTGGCTTCCGATGGCTCACGTAACTTCCCTGAGCCTAGGTTTCCTCCTCTGTAAGTGGGTATAGCAGAGCTGTGCTCTGCTAAGTTGCTCCGTCTTGTCCGACCCTTTGTGACCCCATGGACTGGAGCACACCAGGCTCCTCTGTCCATGGGGTTTCCCAGGCAAGAATACTGGAGTGAGTTGCCATGCCCTCCTCCAGGGGATCTTCCTGACTCAGGGATTGAACCCACATCTCCTCCAGCTCCTGAATTGCAGGTGGGTTCTTTACCACTGAGCCACCAGGGAAGCCCAGGAATAATACTACCTACGGCTAGTTGGATTTTTTTCCTACTCAAGATATGAGCACACATTCTTTTGGATACTAATGGTTGGCATGATGAGTCTTGGTGGAGGTGACCCACCTCTCCCCCAGAAAAGCCCACAACCCTGGCAGCTAGGATGTGAGCGTGTGGCTTTAGCCAACCAATCAGATGCTCTCACCCAAGCTGCTGCACCCCGAGGGAGGGTCACAACATGGACAGGGGGTTGGAAAGGAGGGCAGAAGTTGGGGGGGCATCTTTGGTGGACCGTCTCTCGGACGTGACCTTCGCCTGCGTCCCTTAACCTCTCTTGGTGTCTGCTTACCGAGCCTCTTTCCCAATCTTCTTACAGGCTTCAAAGGATACAAAACGAGCACCTGAAATATTCCTTCTATACATTGTGCTCAGCAGCTCAGCCGCAGCCGACTCTGTGACCCCGTGGACTGTAGCCCTCCAGGCTCCTCTGTCCACGGGCTTCTCCAGGCAGGAATACTGGGCTGGGTTGCCATTTCCTCCTCCAGCGGATCTTCCTGACCCGGGGATCGAGCCCACGTCTCTTATGTCTCCTGCACTGGCAGGCAGATTCTTTACCACTAGCGCCACCTGGGAAGTTCTTTCTGTACATTAGGCACTTGATTTTGGTGAGTAGCTGCCAGGAACCCCAACCATACAAGAGACTCATGAGGACTGAATTACAGGCTCATGCCAGGAGCTGGTGTCTGACAAGGCTCAGCTCTCGTGTCTGCGTAACTCTCAGGCTGCTCTGCTCAGAGACCCCTCCCGGACACCAAACCAGCAAATAGCATTGCAAATAGCATTGCACGAATCTTCTCACTTTTAATCATATCAGTGGGACAATGGCGTGGCCGAGGCTGTTTACCTTCAGAGCCACTGTAAACATTCCGTGTTCCACGTGTCCCTTTAGTTACTGAGTGCAGTTACTCAGTAAATATTTACAGACGCCGTCTAGGCATGACACCCCACACTAGTCCCTGAGCAGGCAAACGAGTCCATGGGGAGTAGAGCAAAGAAGAAAGGATAGAAGAATAAAGGGAAAGAAAGAGAACTGGCGGGGACGGGGGCTCGTGACACGTCTGGGTGGGGCCTGTGCCACCAAACTGAACGAATGAGCCCATTCTGTACCTCCGAATGGATTCTGGTGGCGCCCACCTGGGCAGCAGTCCCATCAGCTGATGGCATCTGGTCCGGGAGACAACGGTCTGGGCCGGAGTCACCTCTGGAGGAACAGCCCCCACCGCCCCCTCCTTGTCCACATGGCGAGGGGTCCTACTCTCTCTCTTTGCACAGCTGCGGAAAGCAGTGATCCAGCCCATTTCCTCCTGGAGGTTCAGCGAGGAAAAGGAAGACCACAAATACATAGCTGCTTGAAAGTTCTCAAGTGGAAGTTTTTCTAGGTTGTATGTGATTCTCGTTGTTAGTAATATGAAAAATAAGGATGTGCATTGACGATGTAAAGTTTGGCACTTTTGTCCTAACCTCAAATTACTCTTTCCTAACTCTCAGTTGACACTGAAGGACACATCCCTTTCCTCGCTAAACGAAATTCAGTGGACACAAAAAAGTGCCGTGCTAATTTATGGCAGATCTTTCAAAGACAGTTTTATTTAAAGCCCTTTTCTTTTGGGAAATTGAGGATGAAGTATGTTATAGGTTATTTTCTCTCTTCAGAGAAAGAAGATCTTCAAAGGTAGCTTCCTGTTTGCATGTCACCATTTACTTCAAATCCAGTGGAAATTATTCCAGCAGGAATTATGGGGCTTCCCAGGTGGTGCTAGTGGTAAAGAACCTGCCTACCAATACAGGAGACATAAGAGAGTTGGGTTTGATCCCTGGGTCAGGAAGGTTCCCTGGAGAAGGCCATGGCAACCCACGCCAGTACTCTTGACTGGAGAATCCCATAGAGGAGCCTGGTGGGCTACAGTCCATGGAGTCACCAAGAACTGGACACGACTGAACTCACTTAGTAGGCACGCACGCCGGTGGAAATACACCTAATATCACTCTGGGTGTCACCAGCCAGGACTCGGCCCAGCGTCTGACACCTGATTCCCAGAATGAAACAGCGTGGGCTCGCTTTCACTTCTTAATCTAAAACAAGGAAGAAATGCAATCTTAAAGGAGGGAAGCTCCTTAAGTATGGTGTGGTCCAGCTGCTTGACTTTACAGATCTTTGTGCTAAGTCGCTTTAGCGGCGTCCGACTCTTTGCGACCCCATGGACTGTAGTCCTCCAGGCTCCTCTGTCCACAGGATTCTCCAGGCAAGAATACTGCAGTGGGTCACCATTTCCTCCTCCAGGTCTTTACAGATCATGAGACGAAGCCCAAGCGCCCCCTACCTCCTCCCCCAAGTGGCGGAGACAGCCTCCTCTGCTCCTGCCTCCGCAGCCCACCATTGGCATCTCCTCCTCCCTCAGGTGGGGCCAGCTGCACCAGAGGAAACATCCTACGGAATAAGTGCGAGGGTTTGAGGTGTCCTGGGGGGCTTCCCGGGTGCCCCCTTCCCAGCCGCTGGCCTCAGTCTTGCTGTAACGCTGCGTCCTAAACCAGTCAGCTCATTTATCAGACTCGCTTCCCTGGTCCCTCTCTCTGAATGCACCAAGGCAAGGGCTGGAGCGGAGAGTCCCTGGCTGGTCCTTGGGTGGCCTCTGCATAACACGCTGACCTCAGTGGGCAGAAGGTTGGCGGCCCGCGGTCCAACAGCGTCAGAAAAAAACACGACGGCTCAAAGCCATTGCCTGGTTTCCACCCACTTCTTTTCTTGTTTTAATAGCGTTTATTTATTTATTTATGGCTGCCTTGGGCCTTCATTGCTGTGCTGGGGTTTTCTTTAGGTGAGGCCATCAAGGGCTACTCTCTAGGTGCGGTGCACCGGCTTCTCATTGCGGGGGCTTCTCTTGTTGCCCAAAACACCTGTGCTCCCCCAGCAGCTCGGGGGCAGGGCCCCCCTTTCTGCTGCAGACAGGCAGGAGGGGTGAGCAGCAGGGGCTGACTGGGAGACGCACAGCTCTGGGGACTCCCTGAATCCTCTTCTCTTAAAAAGTCTCAAGTCCCTGAAAGAGAAGCAACAAACTCTGTCACCTCCAGGACAATCTGAAAAAAAAAAAAAAAAAAAATCAGATCCATACCTCACACCATGAGTAAAAATCCAGTCCAGATGGATGAAGAACTTAAAATGTGAACAGCAAAACTTTCAAACTGTCCCGGCCTTTTGCCTGCTTTTTCTCAGGTTGATTCCCTCCTCCCTCCACGTTCCTTTTTGTTCCTTGAGGCAGAGGGATGCTCGCGCACCTTTGATGGGGTCATCCCCCGGGGTGTCTCCTGGTCCTCATTATCTTTTCAGCTCTTTCAACATCTTTGTAAGGAGTACCATGGTGAACAGCTCTCTCTGAGCTACCTGGCTGCTGCTGCTGCTGCTGCTGCTAAGTCGC
>NW_024070188.1:87673251-87707984 GCF_014754425.2 Oryx dammah | reverse complement strand
CTGCAGCCCACCAGGCTCCTCCGTCCATGGGGTTTTCCTGGCAAGAGTGCTGGAGTGGGGCGCCATTGCCTTTTCTGGAGCTACCTGGCAGGCACTCTTTTATACTGACCCTGCCTGGCTGACTGACACAAACTTAAAAAGAAAAAAAATGAGACCATCTTTATTCCATGCTGTTGCACTTATGGATGTCTGTTTACCAAATGAGATCTTAATAAAGTGAAAGTGAGCTAAAAACTGGGAGAAGATGTTTCTAAAGTGTAACCAATAGATAATTGATATAAAGAGTACTTAATACCTCATATTAATCAATAAGAAAAATGCAAAAATTCAGCAGGGAAATGGGCAAAAACCCATGAATAGACTTTTCCAGAAGCAGAAACGCAGGCCTAATAGTTACGTGAAGAGCAAAATGCAAATCAAAGCCACAGTGAGAGACCCTTTGTGTCCACTTGATTGACAAAATCAACCAGGTGACCAGTCCGGGAGACTCTCTTATATCTTCCTCATGAGAGTGTGCCTTTGGAAGACAATTTGCCTACCCCCGAAATTTCACATGTGTCTTCTAATTGCCAGGAATTTCTTATTTCTTTTTCCCCTGGGGATAAATCTGGCATATGTACTGAAAACTCCCTAAAATTTAGATCTCTACTCATTTAGTATAATTCAGAAAATATACACCTTCTGAGCCTTTGGTGGTCTGATTTCCCGTGGAAAATTCAAAATAATGATAATAACAAACTTGAAGTAGGATTCAAAATTGTGTAACACTTTACTTGGGGAAAGCAAGTTCCTATTGCAAGGTATTACTGTTGTTAGTTTAGTTATTATCATTGTTATTTTCTAAAGTGTTGTTAGGTTTTGTCCTTTGGGAATCCTGCAAGATTTCAAAACTTTTGGAATAATCTTAAAGGTCAAAGTCTGACAAAATTGCTTTGGTTGCTTGAAAAGAAGGAAGACAGATATTTTAGACACTGATAGAGAATTCTGAGAAGTCTTACATGTCACGAATGGGAGCTTGTCACTAGACAAGGACTCTGGTAGCCTGGGGTGCCCGCACACCCCGTAGCCTAGTGAGAAGGGAAACCTAAGCCCAGGTCCACCCACTTGAACTAGAGAATGGCAGGTCACAGTAGCCAATGGGCTTCCCCGAATAAGGCCTTATTCAGTAGCTCAGTTGTGTCCGACTCTTTGCGACCCCATGGACTGCAGCATTCCAGGCCTCCCTGTCTATCACCAACTCCCAGAGTTTACTCAAATTCATGTCCATTGAGTTGGCGATGCCATCCAACCATCTCATCCTCTGTCGTCCCCTTCTCCTCCTGCCTTCGATCTTTCCCAGCATCAAGGTCTTTTCCAATGAGTCAGCTGTTCACATCAGGTAGCCAAAGTACTGGAGTTTCAACTTCAGCATCAGTACTTCCAGTGAACATTCAGGACTGATTTCCTTTAGGATGGACTGGTTGGATCTCTTTGTAGTCCAATAGACTCCCAAGAGTCTTCTCCAACACCATAGTTTAAAAGCATCAATTCTTCAGCACTCAGCTTTCTTTATAGTCCCACTCTCACTTCCATACCTGACTACTGGAAAAACATAGCTTTGACTAGATGGATCTTTGTCAACAAAGTAATGTCTCTGCTTTTTAATATGCTGTCTAGGTTTATCATAGCTTTTCTTCCAAGGAGCAAGAATCTTTTAATTTCATGACTGCAGTCACTATCTGCAGTGATTTTGCAGCCCAAGAAAATAAAATCTGTCACTGTTTCCATTGTTTCCCCATCTATTTGCCAAAAAGTGATGGGACTGGATGCCATGATCTTAGTTTTCTGAATGTTGAGTTTTAGGCCAGCTTTTTCTTTCTCCTCTTTCACTTTCATCAAGAGGCTTTTTAGTTCCTCTTCACTTTCTGCCATAAGGGTGGTATCATCTGCATATCTGAGGTGATTGATATTTCTCCCGGCAATCTTGATTCCAGCTTGTGCTTCTTCCAGCCCAGCGTTTCTCATGATGTACTCTGCATAGAAGTTAAATAAGCAGGGTGACAATATACAGCCTTGATGTACTCCTTTCCAATTTGGAACCAGGCTATTGTTCCATGTCCAGTTCTAACTGTTGCTTCTTGACCCACATACACATTTCTCAGGAGGCAGGTAGGGTGATCTGGTATTCCCATCGCTTAAGAATTTTCCAGTTTGTTGTGATCCACACAGTCAAAGGCTTTGGCATAGTTAATAAAGCAGAAGTAGATGCTTTTATGGAATTTTCTTGATTTTTCTATGATCCAGCAGATGTTGGCAATTTGATCTCTGGTTCCTCTTCTTTTCTAAATCCAGCTTGAACATCTGGAAGTTCATGGTTCATGTACTGTTGAAGCCTGACTTGGAAAATGTTGAACATTGCTTTGGTAGCATGTGAGATGAGTGCAATTGTGCAGTAGTTTGAACATGCTTTGGCATTGCCTTTCTTTGGGATTGGAATGAAAACTGACCTTTTCCAGTCCCGTGGCCACTGCTGAGTTTTCCAAATTTGCTGGTGTATTGAGTATAGCACTTTCATAGCATCACCTTTCAGGATTTGAAACAGCTCAACTGGAATTCCATCACCTCCACTAGCTTTGTTCATAGTGATGCTTCCTAAGGCCCACTTCTTTTGATTGGTGCTTTAATAAAATATGTTTTTCCAATATTTTACTATTAGCTTATCAGTGTCATATATATCTCCATATTGTTGCCTTTTGATTGAAGTGTTTAGACAAGACGACAATGAATTATGGACCCTGCACCAAACCCCATTTCCTAGTTTTGTAAATAAATTTTGTTGGGTCACAGTCACCCCCATTTATTTGTGGAAAGTGGATGACTGATTTCTTGCTGCAACAGCAGAGTTAATGTATTTGCAGCAGAGATCATATGGCATGCAAAAACATAAAATGTTTACTATCTGGCCCTTGGCAGAAACCCCTGCTTTAGACCATTTACAGGTACTGCGATTATCATCAGTATGTTTGGGTTTAAGTCTATTATCTTGCTTTTGATTTATTCCACCTATTATTTGTCTACTTCCCTATTCTGCTGTTTTCTTTTGCATTGACAGTTTTTTTCAATATATGCACATGTTTTATTTCTCACACAAGGCTACCATATGGCATAATGTTTAACAATTCAATTTTATTGCCATAAATGGATTATTAGTTGTATTTCCTTCGTGTGTGTATGTTTGCCCTAGAGCCTACTCTGCTTCTTAAAATTTTCAAATATACTTCCGATAAGATTTGCACTCCTCTTCATAAAATATTGTGCATATAGAAAAGAACTAACAACTGTTTACTTCCTTTTCCCAATCCTTGTCTTCTTTGCTACTGTTCTGACATATTTTACTTCATGAATTCTTCACCCAAGAATATATTTTTATTATTTTTACTTTAAACAATTAATATTTTTAGAATTCAGTTAAGAACTGAGAATTACGTATTGTTTAACTTTTTAAATTTCTGAGTTGAAGGCTAATCTCATCTTTTTTCCCTGTTGTGCTCTTTGACAAATCTTGATGACATGTCAAATTCAAAATCCACAAATGAAAACTGAGTGTCTGTAACATTTGGCATTGTCTGGGTATTTCCACATGTGATATCTCATTCAATCCCCCTGTGAGGATCACACCATTATTCATATTTTATAAATGAGGAGATGAAGGATCAAAGATTTAAGCAACATATAACATCATTCTCAGAAGGGTGCTGATAGTTGAAACCTTACCAGGAAGAAGAAACCTATTAATCATCATGACTGTCAGTTTTAGTGATCCCTAGAGGAAAGCTGTGCTAATTCAACCTTCCGTTAAGACATGCGAGGGGTCTGAGCCTTTCCCTGTTTGTGAGCTAACATGTCAGCCTGCACAGATCATGTGTGTTCATGGGGATGAAGATGGTTTATCACTTTCAACTTCAACTACCACCAGTAGCTCAGACCACCCTCAAACCCCAACTCCCATAAGGCAACTCAAAAGGGACTTTCACTTTGCAATTGTTGGTGGTCCATGAGAAGAACCCTGACTTAGGGTTCAATAATGGGCAAGTGTGCCCTTCACCAGGAAGAGGACATTATCTTTTTCACACTAGATGCTGAGGATGCCTGAGCTTTGCTGGGGAGGAAGATTCTAGCTCTGTCTCACAAGGCTGGTCACATACAAATATCCTTGAAAAGCTGTCCAGAACAAACATGGTTGGTGCCTCTGGTGCAAGTCATTCAGAACCACAAATGACACACGGAGAAGCATCTCCCAACATTCAGCTCTTAAAAAATGTCAGGTATCTCTGGCATTAAAATCTGTCTCATTATTCTAGCTCCATGGCCATTTTCTATGTGTAAATGCTGAATTGTTTACATATCGTAGGCATCCATCTTACAGTCCAAATGGTTAAGAAAAGCAACCAGATGGGTTGGACAGTATGTTTAATTTCTAGATGTGTTACAGTTACTTTCTTCTATGACACTCTGTCTTTTTCAGTTGAGATTTATTTTGAACTAGCCTTCAGTCGGAGAAGGCAATGGCACCCTACTCCAGTACTCTTGCCTGGAAAATCCCATGGATGGAGGAGCCTGGTAGGCTGCAGTCCATGGGGTTGCTAAGAATCGGACACGACTGAGCGACTTCCCTTTCACTTTTCACTTTCATGCATTGGAGAAGGAAATGGTGACCCACTCCAGTGTGCTTGCCTGGAGAATCCTGGGGACGGGGGAGCCTGGTGGGCTGCCGTCTCTGGGGTTGCACAGAGTCAGATACGACTGAGGCGACTTAGCAGCAGCAGCAGCAGTGGCAGCAGCCTTCAATAAGCCACATTCTCAAGACAAGAATGCCACAGGACTTCAGAAAGTGGACTTAAAATTTGCCTGGATCTAAACTTCAACAATGATGTGGTGGTGTCTCAGATGGTAGAGTCTGCCTGGAATGCAGGAGACCTGGGTTTGATCCCTGGATCAGGAAGATCCCCTGCAGAAGGAGATGGCAACCCACTCCAGTACTCTTGCCTGGAGAATTCCAGGGACAGAGGAGCCTGCTGGGCTACAGTCCATGGGGTCCCAAAGAGTTGCACATGACTGAGCGACTAACACCTTCTTTTTTTCAAACTTCAACAATGATGTGATCACAAGGAGACACACAGCTGTGAGTGACAGAGGTGAGATGGAACCCCAGACCCCGAAGTCACCCAACTCTCTTTTCCTTGCATTCCCCTGCCTCCCAGACATGCCAACGGAAGATAATTTGTGTAATCTGACAGTAGCAGTCACTGGACTTTTTATCTCAACCAAAGTGTTAGTGATCATCATATATCAGATTAGTCAAGACAGCTATGCTAAAAAAATGTCGAGATTTTCTTCTAACCTGAAACACACAAGTCAATGCCCACATTGAAGAGATTAATATGAGTTGAATCTTCACATTTCACCTTCTTATTCGACATGCTTATATTATCTGTGAAAAAACAGACCTGCATTTTGAGCTACTACATACGAAATACTTGGGGTTTCCTCGGTGGTACCAGTGGTAAAGCACCCTCTGCCAATGCAGGAGACTAAGAAATGAAGCTCGACCGCTGGGTTGAGAAGATCCTCTGGAGGAGGGCATGGTGACCCACCCCTGTATTCTTGCCTAGATGATTTCCATGGACAGAGGAGCCTGGTGGGCTACGTTCCACAGGGTCACAAAAAGTCAGACGTGACTGAAGCAACCGAGCACGCATACATGCATATGAAACAGTTATTTCATGTGCATTTTACAGTAACTTGGAAAACGCATGAAATCAACACCCTCTTTGCTTTTCTTGGTCTTTCTCTGAGAGTGTCTGGAAAAACCACATAAAGCCTACAGATATTTGGCAGTTTGATGTACAAATGGTTTCTGTTCCACAAAACTATTCATTTTAGGTGATAATTGTAAACTAAAATATTCTAACAGCTCATTAGAAGCACTTAGGTTTTCATATACTATGTTTTTTTGTAGCTAATGGAGCAGGCTAACTATAGAAGAAAATGTTTAAAAGACCTATTATTTTTTCCTTCACATGCAGGGAAATTTAGAATGAGGTCATTCATGAAACTTGACTCATACACCTGGATACAGACATCAAAAAATGCCGAACACCCACCCTTTCTCAACCTAGCCTTTGTGATTAGAGACTAAGCCTGCCACGTGCTCAGTGGCAGTGTCTGCACGGTAGGCAGTTTGGTGGATACAAGAGTGGAAAATGAAAAGGACACGGGCATGTAACACACACACACACACACACACACAGAGTCTTCTTACCCCAAAGCACTCAGGAGCAACACTGGATGTGTTAGATGAATTAACTGCTCTTTCTGGTGAAAAGCATCACAGGGAGAGAGAGGAGAGGACTTAGATCACTTCTAGAACCAGAGAAAATGACAGAATCAGATAGGCTGTCCCATTGCTGGCTTGAGCAGTTCCTCTGTCAGCAGAACTGGTCTAAAGGCTGCCAGGGGTTTACCCTGCAGGAAAGCCCAGGGAGTCTCCTCAGAAAGATGGCCCCGGTCCTCAGTCCTTACCAGCCACAGGAGGTATGGGGCCAGCGGAGATCCTGACAACATTATCACTGGGATAAATACAGTCCACTTCCCCCACGACCAGGATGTTATCCACCCATAGGTTGGGGATGATGGAAAAAACAAAAAAAGATGTTTCACTGAAAACTCTGTGCAACACAGTATCACCAAGAGCTCTGCTTTGCAAAGTGTGAATCAGAAGGGAGAGAGGGTCTCCTGTCCACCGAGGTCCCAGGCTCAGCTCTGTGGCTGTGGTTTCCAGTGCTGGGGTGCTCTGAGCAAGGGCTTGAAGGAGGGAGGAGCACCTGAGATGCCCATGAGAGAAGGTGCCAGAAACAGGCCAACGATGCCTGTTACTGGGGAGAGTTAAAGCCCGGGTCATTCCAGTTAAAAATTCAGTGCGACCCAAACTTGTCTGCAATTGAAATTCCTGGGAAGTTTCTGCAAATATCTCTGTCTTGGGGGAGGATCCTGGAAATCCATGGTGGTGGGAAGACCCCCACTGCTGACGCATTGGGCACCAGAGTTCTGCGCCCGGTGTGGCCCCTAGACCTGTAGCCCCTCTCCAGGGCCCTGCTGCTGTGAACGTCCCCTGAGAATGGCCCAAGTGCCCCCTCCTGAGGCCTGTCCTGGGAGGTTGGGGCGCGCTCTGCCTGCCTGTGAGGGCAGCGAGATGCTCGCTCCAGGCTTCCTGTGGAAGCTGTGTTCCCCTTCTCCCCAGCTCCCCGCCCCCCATAGCATACTTCTACTCACTCTTCTCTGCCCTCTCCTGTGTCCCGCTCCTGACTGGCCCCTCTGCGAACTCTTCCTCAAGAACTACTTAGACAGGAACCCAGCCTAGGACAAGGAGCAGCCCCCCTCTGCTGCCCCCGGAGCTGGTGAGAGATGCAGGACCCCTGGTCCAGCCCAGCCCAGTCCCTCAGACTGGGCAGGTGAACAGGGAGGAGGCCAAGGACTGGCCTGATGGATGCCGGAGGGGCAGACAGGTGCTCTGCCCCACCCCCCACCCAGGTCTGGGCGAGCACTCCTTAAACGAGATGGAAACTTTAAAGAAAAAATCGTCCAACCAGGGTGTCGGAAACAGCTATGTGAAGGGAAAGACTATTTAACATGTTAGGCTTTGGTGGGCACAGAGGCCTACTCTACTGGAGATGTTGAAATTTTTAAGGATGGCAGAGGGGGAAAAAATTGGCTACTATTTGTGGGTGGGGAAAACATGGAAAATTTGAAATAAATGTCCACAAAAAGTATACCAACTAGTTTCCTGCAATTTAGCTAAACCCATATATATTTAATGTGGGCTGTGGTGAATTTTTCACGTGTTTGCTCTGCAGTGGCTTGGGGCCTCTACACTGTAGATTACCCGAAGCTATAAAAAATGAAAATGGGCAGCTCCACTGGCAGTTCCCCTTTCTGGCAGCGGGCTGAGCCGCTCTCCCCACAGCCCGAGGATCGCCCACCTCCCGCTGCCCCAGGCTTGCGTTCCAGAACGTGAGGGCTGGGCTGAGGGAGGGGCAGAAAGGGGCCCCTGGAGGAGGCGGGCGCTGGGGGGGGGGTTCCCCGGGGATATCCCCGCCCCCCTCGCCCCCCTCCCCCTGTCTCCTGACCCCCACGGAACCCCGCGCACGGCGGAGAACCAGGAGAAGGACGGGATGGGGAGCAAGCTTCTCTGGGCCTGGAGTCTGGCTTTTTCTGGTGCTTTGAGGGTGCCACCCACTGAATAGTGTCTCCGTTCCATTAAATAGGAATTTTCACTTAATACGAGTTAGGGATGGTTTCTACAGAGCTCCCACCCTCCTCCCCAGCTCACCCTGGTGGGTGGAAGGACACTTACGGCCACGGGGGAGCCACTTGGTGTGATTTTTAGAGCTGGGCTTGGGGTCTTGAGCTTTGGAGTTTCACATTTCTTCTCTCTTAGGACTCAGTTCATTAAGGCGACTTTAACTTTGTCAAAGAATTATTTTCACACACGGAAACACACCCCATTTAAGTGTGCAGTTTGATTAGTTTTGGCAAATGTATACAGCAGTACAGTTGTATATGTACCAACTAGATTATGGTATATACAAGTACAGTCCACTTCCACCCTCCCCCCGCCCCCCAGGATGTTATCCACCCATAGGCTGGGGATGATGGAAAAACCAAAAAAGGATGTTTCACTGAAAAGTCTGTGCAACACAGTATCACCAAGAGCTCTGCTTTGCAAAGTGTGAGTCAGAAGGGAGAGAGGGTCTCCTGTCCACCGAGGTCCCAGACTTAGCTCTGTGGCTGTGGTTTCCAGTGCTGGCGGCTCTGAGCAAGGGTTTGAAGGAGGGAGGAGTCACCTGAGATGCCCAGGAGAAGAGGGCATATAAATACATATAAATACCATATATACCATATCTAGTTCTAGAATGTTTCCATCACACTCGAGAGTTCTCTTGGTTGTCAACCAACCCTCCACGTCCAGGCCAGCCCTGATCTGCTTGCAGGAGTTAGACTTCTCTAAAATTTCAGATAAATGAACAAAAGTCTCCGCTTAACAGATAAACAGGTATGGGGATGCAATGTGTAACATAATAACTTGCGCTAACATAGCTTCGTGATACACAGGAGAGTTGTTAAGAGAGCAAATCCTGAGTTCTCATCACAACCAAAAGAGCACCTTCCCTCCTGCTTTTGTAATTATAAGACACAATGGATATTATTGAAACTCAACTCACAGTGTAAGTCGGGTCGCTGTGCCCCACACCTTAAACTTTTACAGTGATGTGTAAACAAAATTGGGGGGAAATGGACGAAAACCAATTCCAGGACGATGCTGAAAAGCTGCGGCGAGAGGGGACTTCTCTGGCTCATTTCTGATCTTCTAGGAGAGCTTCAAGTGTCTCAGCAGGAAGTATGAGTTTAGCCACACACTGTGCGTTAGTTACCTTTGTTTACTACTGCTACAGGCGGAGAAGGCAGTGGCACCCCGCTCCAGTGCTCTTGCCTGGAAAATCACATGGATGGAAGAGCTTGGTGGGCTGCAGTCCATGGGGTCACTAAGAGTCGGACACGGCTGAGTGACTTCACTTTCACTTTTCACTTTCATGCATTGGAGAAGGTAATGGCAACCCACCCCAGTGTGCTTGCCTGGAGAATCCCAGGTCCCACAGAGTCGGGCACGACTGAAGCGACTTAGCAGCAGCAGCACCAGTGGCCTAGCAGTAGCAAACCCAGTGAGCATCATAAAAGTTACTGTAAAGAAATTAAGGCCGAAAGTCTCACTAGTTTTCTTCAGAAGGGTGATCCTGGGTCTGCTGTTGGTTGGTTATGCTGTCACAGTCAGTGCTCAAACCAGAGAAGAGTATTTGCAGAGGTGCACTGGCTGATAAGGATGGCATCACTGACCCAATGGGCATGAGTCTGAGCAAACTCTGGGAGTTGGTGATGGACAGGGAGGCCTGGCGTGCTGGAGCCCGTGGGGTCGCAAAGAGTCGGACACGACTGAGCGATTTAACTGAACTGAACTGAACTGGCTAATAAAGCAATGAAGCTATTAAAATTCTAGTGGCATTTACAAGTGAAACATAAGGAAATAAGTTTTTAATACATCAATAGAACTCCCTGAAAGACAGACTATTGAAATTAAAAAAGAGAGAGAGAAACAGAAGTTCCGTATTTTACAAGTGGACTTGGTGCACCGGGGAAAGGGGAAAAGTGAAGTCGCTCGGCCGTGTTCGACTCTTTGTGACCCCTGGACTGTAGCCTCCCAGGCTTCTCCATCCAGGGGACTTTCCAGGCAACAATGCCGGAGTGGGTTGCTGTTTCCTTCTCCAGAGATCTCCCCAACCCAGGGGTAGAACCTGGGTCTCCCTCCCTGCAGGCAGACGCTTTACCCTCTGAGCCACCAGGGAAGCCCGGTACACTGGGGGGCGTCTTATAAAGGACTTCAGACTGATACGACTAAAACACCAGGTACGGTGACTGAGACTCTGGTGTAAGACAGCATCACAGATGAAAGTGAAACTCAAAGTGTTAGCCGCTCAGTTGTGTCCGATTCTTTAGAACCCCAGCCACTGCAGCCCACCAGGCTCCTCTGTCCATGGGATGCTCCAGGCGAGAATACTGGAGTGGGTACCAATTCCTTTCTCCAGGGGATCTTCCTGACCCAGAGATCGAACTCTCGTCTCCCACACTGCAAGCTGACCCTTTACCATCTGAGCCACTAGGGAAGGGCTGAGATCACAGATGTTTGCCTGCATAGACTGGGTGTATTTGTGCCAAACAAGGTAACTCACGTCCCATCCATCCAGGAGCCGATAGTGATGCAGAAATCCAGCAGAAAAAATAAGTCTAGACAAAATGATTTTTTCTTACAACTGGATGACTGCTCTCGCAATACCAACGTGGCGAATTTTCAGGCCATTGAGATTTTGAACATGATGCGATGTGAAGGAATTCTCCTCTTGGTTTTCTACCCCGCAGACATGACCAGCCCTGAAACGTATGCCACGAGGAAGGGTAAAGCCTGCAACGCTGCGGATTGCAGCTTTAATGCTGTGTAGCACTGGAGAAGGAAATGGCAGCCCACTCCAGTGTTCTTGCCTGGAGAATCCAGGGACGGGGGAGCCTGGTGGGCTGCCGTCTTTGGGGTCGCACAGAGTCGGACACGACTGACGCGACTCAGCAGCAGCAGCAGCAGCAGCAGCTTGGTGTGGCCACAATGACAGCACACACTGGGTGAACAGTTAAGCGATTAGGAATCCATCTCTCTGGAAGTCAGCCGGCTCGTATCTGTGGTTCCAGCCGGCTTTACCTGGGGAGTGGTTGCCACAACCTCACCTCCCTATGGGCTCTTGTCAGTACTGTGGCGTGGACCCCACGCTATGAACTGCTTCACCAGCCCAGCTCTGCGCCAATGCCGCCCTCTTGGCAAATTCAATTCTTCCTATTATTCCCCTATACTGCTGTATTTCTCTCCCAAGCATAGATTACCTTCTATCATAACACCTGCATTTATTATGTTTTATCTTGAACTATCCGTCATCCAATAGGATGATAATTCCACAAGTGCAGGAGATATTATTTATTTTGTTCACCGATGTATCTTATGCACCTAGAATAATGCTTGGAACACAGGTGCCCTATGTATCTGTCCTACGAATGAAGGCATCCATTACTTAGTTAACCTATTCAGCTCTTTCAACCCAGACAAAATCCTTCACAAGCAGCATGTATTCTGTGAGTGCCAGAGACCTCATGACCGTGAAGTGGCCGTTTTGAGCCCCGAGCTGGGAGACTCAGGACCCCTCCCCTTCATGCGTGGAGTGTTGCTTGGGGAAGACAGATGGAAATCACTGACTTGGCTGTACCTCACATGTGAGTTATTTTCATACACTAGCATGCATCGTAGTCACCCGTGAGTTTCTACACAACGAGGCACACATTGGGATGAAATAGAAGCTCCAGCCATCATTTGGTCCACTTGTGCTCAGCGTAGGAGGGTCATCCCTGCCTCCCCAGACCTCACCAACCTGAGGACAGGAAGAGAGGGCAGGGCCAGGGGCAGCCTGGGTGCTAAGCCTGCATGTGGAGTCTCCTCTATTCCTCTCCTCCCCTGGTGTGGGCCCTGCCGTCGCCTCATTCTCCCAGGTGCCAGCCTCCCTGCTGGCAGGCCTGCCCCCACATCACCTCATCAGTACCCCCTCCCCCCCAGGGTCAGGGTATCCCTGTAGCTGCTGCTGCTGACCTGCGTCTTGTCCAGGCCGTTAATGCCATCAGGCTTGAAACACTGTAATGACAGACACTGAGAAAGCTCCAGACTTAACTCCCTCTGTTGCTCTTAGTTGCATGGTTTGAGAAACTCAGGACAAGTTCCTCATGGGCTGAGTTAGAGGCCATTCAAACAGCACAACCCAAAAACACCAGCTGTGGGTTGAATCATGTTGTCTGAAGAGTTAGGCTGAAGTTCTCAGCCCGTACTTGTGACTGTGACCTCGTGGGGAAATAGGGTCTTGGCAAACTTAAGATGAAGTCATCTGGGTGAGTCCCAAACAGTAGGTCTGGCGTCCTTAGAAGAACAGCAGAGAACAGGCTGAGAGGAGGCCGTGGGACCCCCGAGGCAGGGCTGAGAGTCACGTCAGGGGACCCCAAGGGTCAACAGCACCTCCAGAAGCTGGCAGAGGCCAGTCAGGGTCTAGCAGGCTCAGAGGGGACACAACCCTGCCCACACCTCCATCTCACACTGCCAGCCTCCAGCACTGTGAGATGCTGCCTTTGCTTCTTCCTAGTTTTGGCCCTTTCTCAGGGCAGCTCTGGGCAATTGATCGGTGCTCACTCACGGCCACTTTCCCAAGACAGACCTGAGCGCCTGGCTCTCTCTCTGAAGAGTGATTTCCCCATCTTCCGGTTTCCGCCTCTGGAAACTTTGAGGATCCAGGAAATGTCTGCTACCTTTTACTTACTCAAGACTGTTAATCCTGTTGTACCCAGGCCCAGAGACCAGTTCTCAGAGCAGGAGCTGTGATTTTTCCAGAAGGTCCCCTGTGTGCCTGCGATGAGACGCCTAGCAGTTTGCCTAACAGCGGCCCCACTACTGTTACCCTACAACCTATAGGAACTTTGCAAATATTAACTATGTTTCACCTGTAACCATTTGTGCTTAATCCATAAGCTTAATTCAGTTAAAGATATGCTTAATTCATCTCTCTCATTTCCTTTACACAATGAAATAAGTACATTAGAAAGCTAACATAATCACACAAACTTATGTGGTGAAACTGGTAAAAATAATTGAGAAGCATAACATATAAGGATTGGCAACACATAAGAAACATTTCCCACATAGTTTTAAACATGGATACACAAAGAGAAGAGAAGCAGCAGCATCCAGAGGTTCATTTCTTCTAGGGAGGAGATACTGACACAATTTCACTGAATTCACCGTAATATTCAGCAAGAACATATTTAGCAATGAAATGTGCCTCTAATCTCACCACGCCAATCTTTCACATGAGAAAAGCATTTTAAAAACACAATCCTACAGTCCTTCAATATTTCTTTTGCTTTTTTCTCCTCCTTTTAATTAATAAAATCAAAACATACCAAGAGTCACACGGCTAAGTAAGCCAGTAAGGTAACTAAGCTTATTGAAAAGCAGAGATATTACTTTGTCAGCAAAGGTCCATCTAGTCAAGGCTATGGCTTTTCGAGTAGTCATGTATAGACATGAGAATTGGACTATAAAGAAAGCTGATCGCGGAACAATTGATGCCTTCAAATTGTGGTGTTGGAGAAGACTCTTGAGAGTCCCTTGGACTGCAAGGAGATCCAGCCAGTCCAATCTAAAGGAGATCAGTCCTGAATATTCATTGGAAGGACTGATGCTGAAGCTGAAACTCCAATACTTTGGCCACCTGATGCGAAGAACTGACTCCTTGGAAAAGACCCTGATACCGCGAAAGATTGAAGGCAGAAGGAGAAGGGGACGACAGAGGATGAGATGGTTGGATGGCCTCACCGACTCAATGGACATGGGTTTGAGCAAGCTCCGGGAGTTGGTGATGGACAGGGAGGCCTGGTGTGCTGCAGTCCATGGGGTCGCAAAGAGTCGGACACGGCTGAGTGACTGAAGGACTGACTCACGGGGGAGGTGGGCTTAGCCAGCGGCGCATGCGTCTCACCGCAGTGGGCGGGACGCCGCAGTCAGGTTGATTGATGGCCGCGGAACGAAGAGCGAGGTGCGGACGTCAGCGGAGCTCAGTCGACTCCCTAATACACAAAGTATATCTTCGTGCGCACACGGAGGAGTATGATGAAAAATGAGGATGGGGAATGTGCACTGAAATATCTGCAGGATTCATATGCATTTAAGGCTAAGTAGCAGGTGCTACGTGTTTTCCTGACTCAATCCTCATGCGGGACTGCTATACGTTTTGTGCCTGTGCGCGCGCAGAGGACGTGCTTACAGACTCGTGCGCGCGCACAGACTCACCCGCACACACTGTTAGGTCCTCCAGGAGGGACAGGATAGGCGATGGCGCGTTCACCTCGCCGTAGAATGCAGGAAGCACAGTCCTTGTTTTGGCTTTCCCTCCCCCGGGGACTGCAAAGGATGCCGTTTACTGCGCGCCCCTGATGCCATGGCGGGGATAGCTCCGAGGCGCCCCGCCCCCGGCGCGCCCCCCATTTCTCAGTCTCCCCTCCAGCATGAGGCGGCCGTGCAACGCGGCACCGGCGCGGTGGGTCTCTCTGTCGGGTGGACGTACCTCCTGGCTGTTCAGCGCAGCGTGTGTCCTCGTCCCCCTGGCCGAGATCCAAGGTTCGAGAGCGCTTCTCTCCGGAGTCACAGGGGCGGAGCCAGCCGCTAGCGGGTGCCCACCCCATCACCGCGTCCTTGGTGAATGTCAGCGGCAGGACCCACTCCTCTGCCTGTCCTTACCCAGGCTTGTTTTCTCCCCTCAAAGCAGATCCTACTCCCCCCTCCCACACTGATATCTACTGACATCTATATCTTTACATATTTGCAGAATGTGTGATTTCTCACCTTTGATGCACAAAGGAAGCGAATAACTTTCTAGTGGCATTCGTTATATCTGCTGCTGAAACTGTGTATCGAATTCGTTTTGCAGAAGAACCAGATTTAACTCATACTGCGCAGTATGCAAGCTGCCAATTAGGATCTCCACTGAAGTCCCTCAGTTCACATGTTATGATGTGAAAGTCCCTCAGTCGTGTTCGACTCTTCATACGCAGTCCATGGAATTCTCCAGGCCAGAACACTGGAGTGGGTAGCCTTGCCCTTCTTCAGGGGATCTTCCCAACCCAGGAATCGAACCGGGGTCTCCTGCATTGCAGGCGAATTCTTTACCAACTGAGCTATCAGGGAAACCCCTTAAGATAGGTTTTATATTTCTTGCACCAACCGACTTTTGCAGGGCATAAAGATCATTCATAGCAGAACCTGCGCTTAGACACTGAAATGATGGAGCTTATATCTGAAACAGTCCCGAAGACTATAATGTCCTTATGCCAATTTCTTTTGCTGTTGGTGTACATCCCAAACTGCTGTGTGCCACAGTCCAGATAAAAGACGTCGTCCTGGACATCTGTGGGCTACATCCAAACAGCCAAACGAAATTGCGAGTATTCATTTTTCTTTTCCACATGTCCCTTCCTTGAGCTGCTCACGAGTCCTCTCCAGATGGCTCTCCTCAGTTCTTCTGTCTCTTTCTCTCTCTTGCTGGAGTGAAGAAAGTGGGGAATCGGGGAGTGGATTAGATCCCTCTAAATGCCCGCCTCCTTTAGCTGGTGATAGTTGACTTACTAACTCCTGATGGAGGTTCACACACACGCAGGGAGCGTGTCCTGCTGTGCATGAGCAGGGAGAAGGAGAAGGCCTGGCTGATGCTGCCCTGGACGCCTGGACGCAGCAGTGACCGAGACAAACAGCTCCCTGTGGCTGTGTGCAGCCTGGCTCTCCAGCCTGGGACCTCTGCAGTTTTAAGATCAGAAGAGTCTGGGGCTGGAAAGAGCAGAGGCAACCGCTCTGCTCCTGGTTGTTATTTACAGTCACTGAGAGAACTGAAAGAACGGAGGACACAGGGGTGGGGGGTGGGGGAGGGCGGGGGCAGGGGGGAGTTAAAATTATTATGTGTGCTTAGTTGCTCAGTCGTGTCCAACTCTGTGTGACCCTGTGGACTGCACCCACCAGGCTCCTGTGTCCATGGAGATTCTCCAGGCAAGAATCCTGGAGTGGGTTGCCATGCCCTCCTCCAGGGGTCTTCCCAACCCAGGAACTGAACCCTGGTCTCCTGGATTGCGAGCCAATTCTTGACCACCTGAGCCATCAGGGAAGCCCAAAATTATTACGAATTTGGAACAAGTCAGGCCACAGTCTTTACAGTTACTTTATTCCAAGGCTGTGTGCTCTGGATGCTCACTTTTAGTTGAAAGTTGTGAGCAGGTTCTGAGGGTTCTGCTCTTGGTTCTGAGCCCAGAGAAGATCCAGGAGACAGAGTGGTTATCTCACGGAAGCTCTGGGAGACCTGGTTTCTTAGGGCCCAGATGACCCGCTTGCAGAACTTGTGGGTTCCATGTAGATAAGAGGCCTGAACACATGGAGCGCTTCTAAGGGTAGCTTCCAGAGGTGGAGCTCTGTTCTGCATCTGGGCCAAGTCTGTAAGAGGGACACCCCCTCCCCACAGCGGCCCTACCCCACTGGCTTGATCCCTGCGACTGGCTGGGCCTCCCTGTGAAGCCACCGGGCTGCGCCCTATGCTGGAACCAACAGTGGAAACAAGGAAGGGTTCGTGGGGCTTCCCTGGTGGTTCAGATGGTAAAGAAACTGCCTGCAGTACAGGAGATCCAGGGTCTGGAAGATCCCCTGGAGAAGGAAATGGCAACCCACTCCAGTATTCTTGCCTGGGGAGTCCCATGGACACAGGAGCTTTGCGGGCTACAGTCCACAGGGTCGCACAGAAATAGGACAGGACCGAGTGCCTAACAGTTCCTGGGACTGTCCCTCTGAGGATTAACCTGGCCGGGCACCTCCCAGCTCTTGCAGGGGCTCCCCCACTGCTTGGTTCGAGGCCTTGTGGAGACACAGGAGCGCCTGTTTGTCTTGCTGGCCATCTGCGAGGGCCGGGCATTAGCATGCAGAAGCATGCCGGGTTCCTGCCTGCCGTGGCTGCTGACGTCTTTGCTGCCTGATCTGCATTCATGGCTGGTGGTCTGTTTTGTGTCAATAACACACCCACACAGAAGAAGCTACCTGCTCCGCACCATCAGCGCCCACCCATGGGACGTTAGCCTAGGGCGGGGGGCGGCCTGTGCACCCTGCTCTCGGGCAGATCGCGTGTCCCCCGTGTTTCTGGGTGCGCAGCGGCCAGGGTCTGCTCCGCGGACGTCCCGGCCCACCCCCCCACTCCCACCCCGCCCCGGCCACGCACAGAACTGGGCTCCTCACCGCGCAGAGGGGAACTATTTCAAGTTTTTCCTCTAAAGGAGGCCAGGAGGCTCAGCCCTGCTTCACGCGGGCGGCGAGGAGTGGGGGGCTGGACGCGTGCCAGGTCTGATGGCCCCAGCCGCTTGATTTATGAGTCTGATAATAAAAATCCCATTAGGCTCCTCTCATTGAGAAAAAGGAGGAATAAAAAAACAAGCTGTGTGTGTCACCAGGCGGCATTGACGCAGGCAGCTCTGACGACAGCAGCCGCGGGCGGGGGACGCGGGGATGGGGGCGCAGGGCGCCCGCGAGGGGCGCGCGAGGGCCGGCTGCCAGGGTGCTGCCGCCGGCTGCCCTGGGTCCTCTGCGGACCCCCCCTGCCGCGCCCCGCGCGCCCCCGCCTGCCTTCACTGCTGCGCTCCCTTCCCCAACTCCCTCCCTCCGCGCCCCCGCACGCCTCTGCTACACCAGCCCCCCAGATCCACCGGCCACATCTCCTCAACCACCCCATCCCCGCACCTGCTCCGCGCTCCCCCAAGCCCTACCCCTTGGGCCCCCCTGCCGACCCCCTGCCTGGGAGGTGGGAGGAGAGGGCGGTGCTGGACCCACAGAGAGAGGGGCACAGACTTGGAGGCCGAGGGTCGCTGCCCCCAGGGGAAGGGGGCTCAGGCTGGAGGCAGGGAGGCGTCACGTTTCTCAAGGACACTTTGGGATGGCCAAGCCCCTGAGGGAGTTGCCATTGCCAGAACCCCTGCAGACCCCTCTCCAGCAAGCCCAGTGGGCACGGTCTGAAACCTACTAGAGTCAGAGTTATTTTTAAGTTAAAAAAAAAAAAAAAAAGCTTTCAGGTTAACAAACAAGATGAGCGATGCTGTGTTCTGAGGGTGCTGTTGGATCTGGGCCGGGCATCCGTGGTGCTCTGGTAAAGCTCCGGGGTCAGCCGAGCTCCACTGGAGAAGCCGGGGAGCAGGGTACTGCCCAGTGCAGGGGCCCCTGGGGTCAGCTCGGAGGAAGGGGCAGATGCTGCTATGGTGGCCTAATGATAAATGCTGCTTCTCTATCAGAACAAGCAAAGGTCTGACTGCATGCAAACGTCAAGCTTCCCGGTCACTCTCCACTATAGCTGGAGGTTTTCATACACTCTCCACAAGAGAAGAGCTGGTCACATTCACTCTTTTCTCAATGTACTGGAAAATCCCTTATATAAGATTGACCTCGACAACTACAATTTAGCCTCAGCCTCACACTCTGACATCCCCCCTGTTGAATGCCCTTGGTGCAGTAGATACATCACTCCTGGTGTCCCAGCGACATGGAACTTTCCAGCTCAACTGTAGCATGCAGCAGCCTCGACCGTGGAGAGAGATTTTTGAGAAGACCTCTTGTTACAACTTCCTTCTCATCTCCGGCAAATCCTAATTTTATCTTTGAATCGAATACACATCTGATACTCGTATGCTGATATTCAAAGCAGTGTGACTCACAACAGAAAAGAGGCAGAAATCACTCACATGTTGATCTGGTGACGAATGGGAAGACAAAATGTGGCCTGCCTGTGCAATGGAATATCATTCAGCTGTAAAAAGGAACAAACTTCCAACACATGTTACAGTGTGGATGAAACTAGAGGACCACCATAAGTGATATAAACTAGTCGTAAAAAGAGAAACACTGTATGGTTTCTCTTCTGTGAGGTCTCTGCTGCTGCTAAGTCACTTCAGTTGTGTCTGACTCTGTGCGACCCCATAGATGGCAGCCCACCAGGCTCTCCCGTTCCTGCAATTCTCCAGGCAAGAACACTGGAGTGGGTTGCCATTTCCTTCTCCAGTGCATGAAAGTGAAAAGTGAAAGGGAAGTCACTCAGTTGTGTCCAACCCTCAGCGACCCCATGGATTGCAGCCTACCAGGCTCCTCCGTCCATGGGATTTTCTAGGCAAGAGTACTGGAGTGGGATGCCATTGCCTTCTTCTTAGAGGAATCAAATTCATGGAGGCAGAAAAATACATTGAAGAGTGGTTGCCAGGCCTGGGAGGAGGTGGGGATGGGGACTTAGTGTTTAGTTGGTGCAGAATTCCCGTTTAGCACGATGAAAAAGTTGGAAGATAAAGGTCCTGCTTGTGCAACATCGCAAATGTGACCAGTGTCTCTGAATTGTGCAGTTAGAGACAGCTGTGTTATATCTTGTGTTAGTCGCTAAGTTGTGTCTGACTCTTTTCGACCCCATAGACTGTAGCCCTCCAGACTCCTCTGTCCATGGAATTTTCTAGGCAAGAATACTGGAATGGGTTGCCATTCCCTCTCCAGGAGATCTTCCCTACCCAAGGATTGAACCTGGGTCTTCTACATTGAACGCAGATTCTTTACCATTCGATACACCAGGAAGTCCTGTGTTATGTCTGCATTTCTTCAGAACAAACAAACAAATGAACATGAATGTCTTCAGAGATGCTACTTTCTCCAGGACTCCTCTTCAAGCTGCCCATTCTGAGGACTGCACCCCTCAGGTGGGGCCCCTGAGTTGAGGACACCCAGCTTTAAATGTACCTTCTGCTGTCTTAGAACACAAATGAGTGCGTATGTGCTAAGTTGCTTCAGTTGTGTCTGACTCTTTGCAACGCCATGGATGGTAGCCTGTCAGACTCCTGTGTCCATGGGACTCTCCGGGCAAGAATACTAGAGGGGGTTGCCATGCCCTCCTCCAGGGGATCTTTCCGACCCAGGGATGGAACTCCCGTCCCTTATGTCTCCTGCGCTGGCAGGTGGGTTCTTTACCGTCAGCACCACCTGGGAAGTGCAGAACCCAAGTGAGACGAGATACTAAAAGTCACTCCAGGCTTTCTTGTCCCTTTATACCGATTTGAGAATGTTCCAGAGTGGACTGAATCCTTATCCTCTCTGCATCTTTCCTTTGCTAGTGTCCCACCCCTACTACACACACATATTCATAGAAAGGATTTCAGTTCAGTTTGGTTCAGTTCAGTTCAGTTGCTCAGTCTTGTCCGACTCTTTGCGACCCCATGGACTGCAGCATGCCCGGCCTCCCTGTCCATCACCAACTCTTGGAGTTTACCTAAACTCATGTCCGTTGAATTGGTGATGCCATCCAACCATCTCATCTTCTGTTGTCCCCTTCTCCTCCTGCCCTCAATCTTTCCCAGCACCAGGGTCTTTTCCAATGAGTCAGCTCTTCACAACAGGTGGCCAAAGTATTGGAGTTTCAGCTTCAACATCAGTCCTTCCAATGAACACCGAGGACTGGTCTCCTTTAGGATGGACTGGTTGGATCTCCTTGCAGTCCAAGGGACTCTCAAGAGTCTTCTCCAACAGCACAGTTCAAAAGCATCCATTCTTCAATGCTCAGCTTTCTTTATAGCCCAACTCTGACATCCATACATGACCACTGGAAAAACCATAGCCTTGACTAGACTGACCTTTATTGGCAAAATAACGTCTCTGCTTTTTAACATGCTGTCTAGGTTGGTCATAACTTTCCTTCCAAGGAGTAAGAATGGATTCGGGGGAAGAAAAATCATTCCAATGTGTTCAGTTACCGCTAACCTAAATGTATTCGTTTCAAATGGTTACTGTAAAGATGACCTGCAATTTAGTGGCTTAAAACAACATGAATGCACCATCTTCTGGTTCGGGAGGTCAGAAATTCAAGACGGTCTTACTGAGCTGAAGTCAAGGTGCGGGCGGGGCTGTGTTTCTCCTGGGAAACGTGGCTAAACTGAGCTGGGCCTGCTGGACAATCCTTTATTCTCCTATCTCGAGGTCCTTGCTTCAGTCACACGGCAGAGTCCCCTTGCCATGCCAGGTGCTGCCGTCTCAGTTCTGGGGGCCGGGGGAGGCATGGGCATCTTCAGGGCCAGGATGCTGCCCCAAGGCCCTGGTCAGGGTTCCCGGTTCTGTGCTCGGGAACGCTGCTCTTGGTGAACTGGCAGCACCAAGCAGCTCACTCACAACTCGGTCAGCACTCAGGAGAGCAGTCAACTGAGGTTCTCTGTGTGGCTGCTGTTGCAGTGGCTTTGCGCCTGTTTAAAAGCCTTGGAAGTCGTCCTGGCCCAAGGGCCCTGCTCCTGGAGTGAGTGGCAGGTGTTGACTGGGAGTGCGTGTGTGCAACTGAGGCCCCAGAGGACAGTCACCCACCCCGTGTGCAGCCTGCTGGGGGGTGGGGCAGACACAGTGTCCCCTCCGGCACAGACCCCGTGGGGACAGAGGACGGAGGCTGAACGCCTGTGCCTGCAGCCCCAGGGGCCCTGCGTTGGTGGGGCTCCGGCTTGGTTATTACGGGCCTGTCACCTGCTTAAGATGCTTAATATTTTTGAACAAGAGTTCTTGAATTTTCATTTCTCACTGAGCCCAGCAAATTGTGTGGCCGGTGGTGGGTGGACAGGACATGCTTCCTGACTGGGAGTCACACAGCTGGTCCTTCTCCCCGAGCCCGGCTCACCACCCCGGGCCCTGCCCTGCACTCTCTGCCCCGAGCACAGTTGTGCCTGGAGGTGGACATGGCGAGAAGCTCGTTTCCTGCCACAGGTGTGGCGTGGGGGCCAGGAGGGCACAGGACTGATGCCCTTCAGCCTTTATTCGTCAGACAGAGACCCTCTGCTGAGGCCACATGGGACCAGCCGTGAAGCTGCTGGAGGCTGGGACAGGGTGGGGGCTGAGTCTGGCAGCTCCTGGCCTCCCAGATCGCGCAGACCCTCGGACCGCAAGCAAAGGAGAGCGCAGAGCAGACGCTCCTGCCTCGTCTCTCCTGGGCCTCGGCCGGGGCGGGCGGACCTCAGCTCCTGCGCCAGCCACGCGGGGGAACTCACCCACGGGGGTCACGTCCACGGGCAGGCGAGGTCTGGGGAACTTGTTGCCCGTGCTGGGCTGTATAGTTCTCTTCCTGGGGCAGAAGGGGAGGGTGGAATGGCGGGTGGTCCTAGTCACGCCCCCCGCTTCCCTGTTGGTCCCGCCTCCTGTCTGGGCCTGCCCTTCTGGACCGCCCCCACGGGCAAGTCTGCCCTGCCCTGTTTCCTTCTCACCTGATGGCTTTGCTTCTCAGACGATCCTAACTGTCTCTGTCTCTAAGTACGGGAATGCGTGCCAAGCCGCTTCAGTCGTGTCCAACTGTTTGCGACCCCATGGACTGTAGTCTGCCAGGCTCCTCTGTGCATGGGATTCTCCAGACAAGAATACTGGAGTGGGTTGACATGCCCTCTTCCAGGGGATCTTCCTGATCCAGGGATCGAACCTGCGTCTCTTATGTCTCCTGCACTGGCAGGCGGGTTCTTTACCACGAAGAACACCTGGGAAGCCTGCCCCTGATCATGAGATTATTTTTCAAAAACATTCCTTTTTTAGGATTCGTTGCAAGTCAGGGAGACTCCTTTGCTTTCTAGAAACTTGCAGAGATCATCGTGGACTGGGTCCATGGCTAGGAGGGAGGGAAACGGCCGAACCTCAGAGAAAAGGAAGACCATGAGTCTGTCATGGTCCTGAAGATTCTCAGCTGCCCGCCGGTTGCCCTGGGATAAGCTGACCTTGAGTGCCGACTCCTGGACCCCACGCCATCTGGTTCTTTCCGTGTCCTCACTCCTATCACGCATCTCCCTGGCCAGCCCACCTCTCCCCTGTGTCTAGAAGGCTCTTTCTCTCCTGAGCAGCTCACAGGCCGCCCTCCTCCCCCACACCAGCTTCTTGCCTCCTCCTCTCCTGGTGAAGGCCCGCTCTGATTTGAGGTCCTATGAGAAATACCACTTCAAAGACATCTTCTACTGCTTTGCATCCCAACCCCAAACACAGAGCGTTACGGGGATCTCTGCTTGCTCGGGGTCATTTTCCCTCATAGCGTGAACTATAACTCGCGGCTACACATTGACACACATTGTTCCCACCTACCTCATCATCTGTCTCACCAGCTCTGAGACAGTCAGCTCCACCAGACACAGAGCCCACCAGACTCGGAGCCACCAGACTCGGAGCCCACCAGACACGGAGCCACCAGACTCGGAGCCACCAGACTTGGAGCCACCAGACTCGGAGCCCGCCAGACACGGAGCCACCAGACTCGGAGCCACCAGACTCGGAGCCCACCAGACACGGAGCCACCAGACTCGGAGCCCGCCATGCGTGTATAGCCTCTGCCGTAGCGTGTGTGCTCCACACGCATCCTCTGGGACCAAACAAATGAAAGGATGAGGTCATAAGCAGCTGGGATGAGCTGAAGTCCAGGTCATAGAGTGCTTGCTTGTCCAGCTGTTTAAATTTATACTCTTTGTTAACAGGGAAGGTTCTTCAAACTTGAGGACCATGCGAACGATGGACCTTACATCCTTGTTTCTGTGAGCAAATAGAAAGTCTCCAGTCATATTTCTGATTTTCTTCTTTTTTATTTTTCTTCCCACCTGCAGTGTGTTTCCCAGTTTCTGCCATTTATGTTTCCTTTTGTAATTTATTTGCAGGTCAAATATTTTATTAGCTGTTTTTAGCATGTATTTCAGAGAAGGCAATGGCAACCCACTCCAGTATTCTTACCTGGAGAATCCCAGGAACAGAGGAGCCTAGTGGGCTACCATCTATGGGGTCGCACAGAATCGGACACGACTGAAGTGACTTAGCAGCAGCAGCAGCATGTATTTAACGTAAATGTGTCTCAAGATATGGATGAAACTGGAGCCTATTATACAGAGTGAAGTAAGCCAGAAAGAAAAACACCAATACAGTATACTAACGCATATATATGGAATTTAGAAAGACGGTAACGATAACCCTGTATGCGAGACAGCAAAAGAGACACAGATGTATAGAACAGTCTTTTGGACTCTTTGGGAGAGGGAGAGGGTGGGATGATTTGGGGGAATGGCATTGAAACATGTATAATATCATATAAGAAGTGAATTGCCAGTCCAGGTTTGATACAGGATGCTTGGGGCTGGTGCACTGGGATGACCCAGAGGGGTGGTGTGGAGAGGGAAGTGGGAGGGAGGTTCAGGATGGGGAACACGTGTACGCTCGTGGTGGATTCATGTTGATGTGTGGCAGAACGAATACAATATTGTAAAGTAATTAGCCTCCGATTAAAATAAATAAATTTAAATTAAAAAAAGGCCAACTGGTGGACACAGGAAAATTTTCTGAAGAGACTTTATGATATTTTAAATAAATTAAAGATATTTATTACCATCTGCACTCAACATGCATAGAATTCTACAGATAATGCTGTTGTGTTAAATTTTCCATTTTGATCTTTATTTGAGTTGAACGTGCGCGTACACATACCACAATAAGCCTTTTACCACACTTACTGTATACATTTGTTTCAGCATTGCCATGGTTACCAAAATAAGTAATTGAAAGAAAACTTTTCCCCAAAGATCCAATTTTAAATGGGTTACATGCTGTGACAGTGCCTTCTTTGATTTGTACATTAGTCAAATTCTTAGCATTTCTTAGTGGAACATTCCAGATTTGCAAGAGAATCTCCAACGTTTCAGACCTTGGTGAGTATGTTGAGAACAATCTCAAATCTGAGAGAGGCGTTTTCACAAGTGTTAGTGATATATTCATTTATTCTTCGTCAGTCGCTCAGTCGTGTCTGACTCTTTGGGACCCCATGGACTATATGTATCCCCCCAGGCTCCTCTGTCCATGGATTTTCCAGGCAAGAATACTGGAGTGGGTTGCCATTCCCTTCTGCAGGGGATCTTCCTGACCCAGGGACTGAACCCCAGTCTCCTGCACTGGCAGGTGGATTCTTCACCTCTGAGCTGCCAGGGAAGCCAATGGCTTCCAGGGAAGATTTCCTTTTTTCCTGAAAAAGCAGGTGCCAGTCACTGTCACTTTTCTGCTCTCATCTTCATCCCTTGAACACGAAATGGCACCTGGCTCCAAGCAGCCATTCTTGCATGAAGGGACCAGCAGGAAGAAAAGGCCAAGAGGTGCCTGGGGCGGCTTGGGCATCCTTGAGCCCCTGACCAGCTAGGGTGGCAGCCCGCACCCAGACTCGCTATTCCGTGAGGGCAGGACGGTGGCGTTTCTCTGGCTCTGGAAGCCTGACTGTGCCAGCGCCCTGGGATAAAGGGGTCTCTGAGTGGGCCCCCTGGGTGCCGTCCAAGGATGGAACAGTGTGTCCTCCAGGGAGGAGGGGAGAGAGTGGGGGAGCTTCCTGGGGCAGGCGGCGGTGAGTGGAGCACTAACAGTGGCGTCGGGCCCCAGGCAGGGTGTCCTGGCCGAGGGAAGGGCCTCGGTCCTGCGAGGCGGCCTGTGCAGCCTCTGGTCCTCAGGGCACCCGGCGCTTGAGGAGCTGGAGCGGGAGGAGGAGGCAAGGCTGCAGAGGTGGCGGTGCGCATTGGGGCCAGGGTGGTGGGCGCTGTCCTTCCAGGAGGGTTGCACAAGGCTGAGCCAGGATGCAACCCGCGCAGGCATCTTTTCTGGAAACTCCCCTTGGCATGGGGAGGGGGACTGTCCATGACCCCGATAGCTTCCAGGCCGTGGAGAGGGTTGAGAAGAACAGTGGGGTTTTTCTAAGAGCCGCTGGGAGAAGGAGACGGGGTCCAGCAGGGACGCGTGGCAGGTCCACTCAGTCCTGGCTGGGTTGGGGTTGTGAACCAGGCCTGACCCAGGGGGCCGTGAACACCATCCACGCACGAGGTGGCCTGAGCCAGTGGACCCCAGGCTCCTTCTGGAAACCTAGTCCAGTGGAGGTGGAATCAACACATCAGGATCTTTGGTGCAGGTGGATTAAGAAATCACAGCCAGGCTCCTGAACACCGCCCCTCCCCTTCGCAGCTCTCTCCTCTCTTCCTGCCGGGTGGGTGAGGGACTGCTCTTATTTCTTGGTCTCCTGAGTTGAGCCCCGAGTGACAATGGCAGGAGACGCACAAAAGAGCCTCTTCTCACTCTGCCTTTTTAAAAAAATGTTTAACCTTTCTTTGTGAGCCCATTAAACTCAAAATAATTATCCGAGGTCTTAAGGAAAAAAACCTAAGTGCTTTCCCCTGGATCAGAGGTGGTTAGTGCCTTCCCTCGTGGGTGGAAAAACGACTTTAGACTTTCAGGACTGTATCGGCCTCTTTGTTAAAGTTCCGTTTTGAAGTCATCTATTTCTTGGCGAAGCTCTTTAAAGAGGGGGTGTGGCATTCCTCTCGACCTGCTGGCGCTCTCGGTGCGGCTTCACGTAGGCTCCTTGAAGAAGCAGAACGCTTTGGGACAAGGCAGCATCTTCCTGGTGAAGGAGTTCAGCCCTTTTATAGTATAAAGATGGACGATAAGATCCAGAGAGATGAAAGAGCACTGTTCAGTGGTGTGTTAACTGTGGTGAGGATGAAAATGAACCAAAAAATGCAGATTTGCAACATTTCAGTTAAATGTTCCCTCCCCTCACTTTTTAGAAGTAAGATGTTTCAAAGACTGTGGACAAATCGGACAATCAGAAACAACCGATAGACCCGTAGACAGATAGCATCCAGGCATTTCTGTCTATAAATGGCAGACACATTTGCTCCTTAAACCAATCTATCAGGGAGTCGGGGAACATATTATTTTTATCTCTATCTTACAGATGAGGAGAGGAGTCTTAGTGACATCAAATGACTTCCCCAAACTCACAGAGCAAGAACGTGAGAGAATTGAGAACAGAAATGAGGCCTGGTTCCAACTGATTTCTTCCCCGTGCATTTATTTCATAATATAGCAGAATACCAGGTTCCGAGTGTATGTGCTCAGTTTAGTAGACGAGAGTGATAGAGGCACATGTTTATATCATGTTCTGGTAAGGCGTCCCTGGTAGCTCAGACGGTAAAGCGTCTGCCTACAATACGGGAGACCTGGGTTTGATCCCTGGGTCGGGAAGATCCCCTGGAGAAGGAAATGGCAACCCACTCCAGTATTCTTGCCTGGAAAATCCCATGGACTGAGGAGCCTGGTAGGCTACAGTCCATGGAGTCACAAAGAGTCGGACACGACTGAGCGACTTCACATAAGTTCTTCTCACCCCAAGGTGCCTGAGGATGAAGCAGACCCTGGACCCTAACCTTACCAGTTCACTGAAGCAAATTATTTCTTTAAAACTTTTATTTTTCCACTAATGCAGATTTGTTTACATTTGGGGAATTTTTTTTTTTTTATGAAATGAAAATGATTGGTGAATTGTAAACTGATGGAAACCCTTTGAAGAATTTGATAATATCCAACAAGACTGTGTTTACGTGGCAGTCCAGCTCGAGGATGGGAAAGGAGTACGTCAAAGCTATATATTGTCATCCTGCTTATTTAACTTCTACGCAGAATATATCATGTGAAATGCCCAGCTGGATGCAACACAAGCTGGAATCAAGATTGCTGGGAGAAATATCAACAATCTCAGATATGCAGATGACACCACTCTAATGGCAGAAAGTGAAGAGGAACTAAAGAGTCTCTTGATGAAGGTGAAATAGGAGAGTTAAAAAGCTGGCTTGAAACTCAACATTAAAAAAACTAAGATCATGGCATCCAGTCCCATCACTTCGTGGCAAACAGAGAAAAGCAGAAGCAGTGACAGATATATTTTCTGATTTTTTTAATTTTCTTTGGACAGATTTCTCCAAAATCACTGTAGATGGTGACTGAAGCCATGAAATTAAAAGACGCTTACTCCTCGAAAGGAAAACTCTGACAAACCTAGACAGTGTATTGAAAAGCAGAGATATTACTTTGCCAATAAGGGTCCATATAGTCAAAGCTATGGTTTTTCCAGTAGTCATGTACAGATGTGAGAATGGACCATAAAGAAGGCTAAAGTGCTAAAGAATAGACTTTTTGAATTGTGGTGTGGCAGAAGACTCTTGAGAGACTCTTGGACAGCAAGGAAATCAAACCAGCCAATCCTAAAGGAAATCAACCCTGAACATTCATTGGAAGGACTGATGCTGAAGCTAAAGCTCCAAAACTTTGGCCACCTGATGAGAAGAGCTGACTCAGTGGAAAAGACCCCGATGCTGGGAAAGATTGAAGGCAGAAGGAGAAGAGGGAGACGGAGGATGAGATGGTTCAACGGCATTATCGACTCAATGGGCATGAGTTTGATCAAACTCTGGGAGATACTGAAGGACAGCCTGGCGTGCTGCAGTCCATGGGATCCCAAAGAGTTAGACAGAATTAGTGACTGAACAACACCCAGCAGGTCCACTCCTAGCAATTTACTCTGAAGTTATACCATCCACAGTATGAAAATATAAATGCACAAAGCAATTTTTGCACTTATTTGTAATTGTAAAGTTTTGGAAATTGCCTTAATGTCCAAGCATAGGACATACATACATTAGAGTTGTTTTTAAAAACTGAGGAAGAGGAACTTCCCGGGCAGTCCAGGGGTTAAGACTTCCTCTGATGCAGGGAGCACGGACTCAACCCCTGATCTGGGAAATAAGGTCCCAATGCTTTGGAGTGAGGACAAAAGTTTTAAAAAAACTGAGAGAGATTGAAAAACAGCAGGGAGTGATTTCCAGGAGATGTTACTAATGACAAACAGCAAATTGCCAAAGAGCATATAGGGTATAAGTTTTGTGGAGGAAAAAAAAAGAGAAAATAAGAAAACAAGCATATCCACTCACCTTTACAGAGGAAAGGTTTGAGATAAACTAGAAAACCGTGAAGTTGGTTTCTAACCAGGCTTGGGGGCAGAGATAGAGTCGAGTCAAAGAATTTAGACGGAGGACCCTCTCTCCAAAGATTTAGTCTTGACTTTCAGGAGCAAATTCAGGAGCATACATGCTCCGAGAATAAAATTACATCAATGAGTCTGGAAAAGGGAAACCTCTGAACCTGAATGGACACAGAAACAAAGGAATCCTGTCATCCTTCACTTAAAGGAGAGGAAATGGGAGGGGATACATAAGACAGAACCAAGCAGCGTACTCTGAACACAGGGTTGGCTAGAGGTCTTCTGGGTACTGTGTCCTCTGAGAGGTGCTGGGAGGCAGGGAACCCTGACCTCCTTGAGTTTGCTTGTTGCAGTGGAAACAACACTGATGGCAAAGCCAGCTTGCAGACACATTGTGGAGCTGAGCAACTGACTAAACACCTTGATGTGGTTGGGAGGGGGCGGGGGCGGGGGGTCATCTCAGCGATAAAGGAGCATATGACAACAACATGCGAAATTCAGGAAAGACCCTGACACACGAGTGCATGTATGTTTGCCTGTGTGCGTGTGTATGTACATAGCGTGTGTGCTAACTGCCCAGATCTGTCAGCTGCAAGGGCCAAGAAGAAAGGACACCCTCAATAGTAGTGAGCAGCCCTGGTACCCAGAGTTTGGTCTCTAATCCTACTGCAAGGACCAGCACTCCTTGAAGAAATGGCTGATTTCAGGCTGAGGCAAGGATGGTACAAGATAAGCCTGTACTATCTTGCTGTGCCAACAGTCAGGAAGAGTTCAGCAAACAATGACCTGTGTGCAGGAACCAGTTTACAGGGACCCTCACAGATTCCTTTACGGACCAAACATGAGCAAAAGAGCCGTATACAGAGATGAATCACAGGGCTTCCCTGGTGGTCCAGGCGGCGCAGTGATAAAGTACCCTCCTGCCTATGCAGCAGACGCTGGAGATGCTGGCTTGACCCCTTGGTGGGGAAGATCCACTGGAGAAGGGAATGGCTCCCCAGTCCAGTATTCTTGCTTGAAATCTGATGGACAGAGGAGCCTGGTGGGCTTCAGTCCATGGGGTCACAAAGAACTGAACATGACTGAGCACGCATGGAGCAAATATCCTGGTTAAGAGTCTTCCTGCCAACGCCAGGGACATGGGTTCAGTCCCTGGCCCAGGAAGATCCCATATGATGCAAAGCAACTAAGCCTGCACACCACGACTACTGAACCTGCACTCTAGAGCCCGGAGCTGCAACTTCTGGAACCCAGGTGCCTGGAGCTCGTGCTCCGTGACGAGAGAGGCCACCCCGGTGAGAGCCCCAGGCGCCACGACCAGACAGCAGCTCCCACTCAGCACAGCGAGAGCGAGCCCACGTGCAGCCATGAAGACCCAGTGTGGCCAAAACTACATACGTAAATAAAACATATCTTAAGAAAGAAATGAATTATGAACCATGAAAACTGGGAATCTGTGAGTCGCTAAGTCTTCAATACTCACAACATCACAAATAAGTGGCCACACACGTGTGTGAATCAGGGAGAAGGGAGGCTCTCGCCCACCCCAGGGCTGGCGGGTGAATGCAGAGGGTGTGCTGAGTTCACAAGCCGTCCAGGCAGGAGCAGACCAAGCCAGAACCCTCAGATTCGGGGCAGATTTCAATGAGGAGCAGAATACCTTCCACTCTTCCCAGAATGCTTATTAGCCATGAGCATGAGATCAAACACATGATGACACAGTGGAGGTGTCAGCCAAGAGCTGGGCCAGGATTCAGACTCTCAGGGGGAACCGAGTGGACATCAGGGCCTCTGGAGGCAATAGTCTGGTAAGAAACAGCCTCCTCTCAGCAGCATTCCAGCTGAGATCACCTGAATCCAGTCCTGCGGAAACATCTAACCGACTCACGCCAAGAAATGGACGGTTTACTGTAAAATGAGGGGAGGGGGTGTCCACAGTCCTCCAAAATGTCTGTGTCGTAAAAGACAAAGAAGTGTTCTGGAAATGGTCCAGAGTGAAAAAATCTAAGACAAGGCCAGTTAAATGAAATCCTTATCCATAGACTTTCAAATTGTGGGGCTGGAGAAGACTCTTGAGAGTCCCTTGGACCACAAGGAGATCCAGCCAGTCCATCCCAAAGGAAATCAACCCTGACTATTCATTGGATGGACTGATGCTGAAGCTGAAGCTCCAATACTTCAGCCACGGGAGGCGAAGAGCTGACTCATTGGAAAGGACCCTGATGTTGGGAAAGATTGAAGATGGGAACAGAAGGGGGTGACAGAGGATGAGATGGTTGGATGGCATCACTGACTTGATGGACATGAGTTTGAGCAAACTCTGGGAGACCATGAAGGACAGGGAAGCCTGGCTTACTACAGTCCATGGGGTCACAGAGTAGGACGAAGCTTACTGACTTAACAACAACAGACTACATTCTGCTTTGGAGGAGAGAGCGAGTCTAGAAGACATTGGATCTGGTGTCACCATGAAGGGATAAGTGTTCAACTGCATCAACTCCCCCTTCGCCAGAATCACATACATTGACCCCCACCCCCCCACCCCCACCACCTGATTGGAGTAGTTTTTCAGAGCTACCTGACATGCTGTCTGCCGGGCTAGAGCCCTCATTTTGCCTCAAATAAAATCTACCTTGCAAAATAAATAAAGTAAAATAAATAAAAGACATTGGATCAATGGATAAAACTGGAATATGGACAGAGGTGAGATAAACGTATTTTATCAGGGATGTTTATTTATTGACTACAGTGCTGTGTTTATATAAGGAAATATCCTTATTCTTAGGAAATGCACACTGAAGTATTTCAGGTGTAAAGGGCCAAGAGATAATGCACGCTTTATTAATGAGAAAACTAGAGACCATGCGTATGACTAACACTTCACCAGAGGAGGGTCTGGATATCAGAAAGGTCCTTGTACTGTTTTCATTCTTGCAAGTTTTCTGTTATTTGAAATTATTTCCAAATAGTAGACTAAAAAATGTGAGTGATGACTTCTAAATAGATGAAATATTTAAGATAATTAAACCACACTACTTATGGAACAGATGCGATGTGATAAATTTCTGCATTTATATAATCGGTTCAAAACTCTGAACACAGTCCACAGCTATACTGTCCTTCCTTTAAAAAGAAAACAAACCACCGCAAGCCCACTGCTGTTTGGCGGTGTTACATTATTTGCCCTCATTTTCCTCATTCATAGCCCAGCACTTGGGACTAAGGGATTAGTTTCATTACAGGTTCCTTCCACTCTGCGAATCAGTGATTAGACTGTTTAACCCGTTCACAGTGTTAAATAAGCTGCTTTCAGACTTTCTGTGTCTACAATTCCCGTTTGAAAAATCACTTCCCACAACTTAGAAGTTCTTCCAGGAGCAGAAATGCTTGTGCTCGGCAGTCAGCAGAGTCCTCACCCCTGCTTTCCAAGCGGGCCACTTGGTCAGAAGCCTGCTCTGATTTCGCTTGTTTTCCCCAGACTGTTCTTGGAATTGGTGAGAATTAACACCCAATTATCTGAAGATCTCACTACTTGGAACCAGAAGAAACTGGAAATGCTCTTCCAAGAACCAGGGGGAATGAATTAACCATCCCTGAGGGAGGCAGCCCCCACCCCCTCAAGCTGAGCCTTGCAGGTGTCAGAACAAGCCCCAGCCTGCCTGCCCACCCCGAGGCTTTTATTCTAGATGGAGCCGGGAAGGCCAGGTCACAGCCAGGATGTCCTGACCTCAGCTGGGGAGTTGCTAACTCGCATCACTGGTCCATTTCCCCTTTCGGCAGTTTCAATGAAAGGGCCTCGTCCACATCATGTCCCGTCATCTGATGCATTTACGGGAAGCGGTGGCCAGCATGCGGGAAACTCAGGCTCCCCTTCCAGGGTGATCAAGCGGGCCTGCCCCGAGTCCTCCCCTGAGCCCCGCCCCCCTCACCTGCTCAGGCTGGCAGGTGACAGGGGGACACGGGGTTTCCGGATGTGCAGAGTGGGTGACCGATCTCAGCCTGCCCTTGCTTGTGGCATCCAGTGGTGCCAGCCTGTCTGCTCCTTGACGTCAGCCTCCTTGGAATCCTCAGCTTAGCTGGGCTGAGTTTTCAGATGCTACTTCAGAAGATGGGCCATCACGTGAGCACCCAGAACTATTTCCGGCATCCTCACTTCCTCCCTCCTCTCACCCACGCGGCCAGCCCGGTTCCCTCCTTCAACTTGGGATCCGTGAAAACAGCCTCTGGGCCGCCCACTCGCCCTGCCTCTGGTCCCGCTTCCTTTCCGCAACTCCCCAGCTGTCTCCCTTGCACACAGAGGACTCCATCCCACCTCTTTCTGGAAGCCCACCCACCAGGGCCTTCAGAATATGGCTTCAACTCCCCAGCCTGACACTGGAGCACTGGGCCTTTCAAACAACCCCTCTCCTGCCTCTGGCCCTGGGGGGGCCTCCTCGGGGGGCACCCCCTAGTGTGCCAGGCCACCTGCAGCAGGCACGCTGCAGCCCCAGGGCCTCTTCTGTGCCCAGGGATCGCTGAAGAGACCAGGGCCTCTCCTGTGCCCGGGGATTGCTGCAGAGAGCAGGGCCTCTGAGCTTTGCCCCCAAGCTCAGTGGTTGCTGAATGAGTACAATGTTGGGTGTGCAAGGGGGCATTCTAAAGTTTCGGGAACTGGGCATTTACTCTCTGGATGAGAAGGGTGGGAACCCCACTACTAAAGGGCTCAAGGGAAGGCGTGTGGTCTCTGAGGACTCAAGTCAGCCGGGGTCCTTTTTTACCTCTGTGTGGACCACAGCAGGCTTAAGCCTTGACAGGAAAGAAAAACCCAACAGGGAGATAAAAAGAGAAAGAAGCAATGGAAGAAGAAAGTGACCGAGCAGAGAACTGAGTCACTCAGAGGCCTGACTGGTCTCAGGCAGGGGCTCCCACCCTCCCAGATGGATATTTGATCTGGGGACCATTGTGACGGATGGAGGCTGCCTGCCAGCCTCCAAGCCCACCTTCTTCTAGCTCAGTTCAGTTCAGTTCAGTCGCTCAGTCATGTCTGACTCTTTGTGACCCCATGGACCACAGCACGCCAGGCCTCCCTGTCCATCACCAACTCCCAGAGTTTACCTAAACTCATGTCCATCAAGTCAGTGATGCCATCCAACCATCTCCTCCTCTGTCATCCCCTTCTCCTGCAAACCCAGCATCTCCAGAATGTATGGTGAGGTGAGGAACTTCCCTGAGGCCTAGTCTACTTTTTGATGCAATTATAACCAAAGGCAAAAACCCCCGGTCCTCGAGAAGCTAGCAATTGAGGGTGAGACAGAATAAACAGGCAAATGAGTAAAGCACAAGGAGTGGCCAGAAGTGCTATTCCTGTGCAAGGACAGGGGCTGGAGCTGAGGGCAAGTTTTAGGTGAGGTGCCCTCCAGGGCTTCTCAGAGGAGGCCCTTGAGTAGAGGTGAGGAGAAAGGGAGGCCATCCTGAGGGTCTTCCGTAGGAGGCTCTGGAGGGGGTCTGCAGATGCAGAGGTCTGAGTGGGTTCTAGGAAAGTTCTGAAGGGGATCTAGAAGAGCTCTAAGTGGGTTGTAGGAAAGTTCTGAGGGGGTTCTAGAAGAGCGTTCTGAGTGGGTTCTAGGAAAGTTCTGAGGGGGTTCTAGAAAAGCT
>NW_024070188.1:87658640-87673241 GCF_014754425.2 Oryx dammah | reverse complement strand
TTCTGGGAAAGTTCTGAGGGGGTTCTGGAAGAGTTCTGAGTGGGTTCCAGGAAAGTTCTGAGGGGGTTCTGGAAGAGTTCTGAGTGGGTTCCAGGAAAGTTCAGTGGCACTGGGGACCAGGGAGTGGGGAAGGAAGAGGGTGAGCCAGAGAGGGATGCCAGCTGCTGCAGGGACCCAGCATCCCTGTGGGGGAGATGCCAGAGACCTGGTCTTGCATCTTGACCGGCTCTGATGGCCGTGTGACCGGCACACAGGCACGCAGGGGCAGGAAGTGCAGCCCAGGCAGGAGGCGGTGGGGCTGGGCTGTGCGGTGGGGGCCGTGGAGCCTGTCCAGGTCTAAAGGTAGAGGGAACAGCAACTGCCGACAGATGGAATGTGGGGGGTGAACACAAAAGGAGGCAACTGTACCCCAATATTTTGGCCCAAGGGCAACAGTGAGGATGAGACATCCTTTTACAGAGGTGGGAAGAATTGTGAGCAGAGCAGGTTTGGGGTGAGGGTGAAATCAGGAACCCAGTGAGTCCTGATGAGTTTCTGGCGCTTTTTAGATACCCGGGTAGAGGTGCGAGTGAGACAGGCAACCCCAACATTTCAGGGAGAGCTCTGAGCTGAATATATGAATGCTGACTCTTCAGGGTTGAGACTGGACTTAAGACCAGGAGGCAGAGTAAGACCAGCAAGGAGGCGAATGACAGAGTCGGTAAGGGAGCCACGGGCAACTCCAGCATCAAGAAAATGGGGAGGCGAAGATTCAGCTAAGGTGACCCAGAGGGAATGACCGGGAAGGCAGGATGGAAGCCAGGGACGGTGTGTCCACGGGAGGGAAGGGGACCCAAGACTCTGTCCAACGTGCTGCACAAGGCAGCTGAGGCTGAGGCTTAAGAACTGACCTTTGCTCTAAGCACTCAGGTGACCTCTGACCTGTGGCAGAGCTCAGTCCCTGATTTTGCTAAGTCCCTGAATTAGACTTCCTCAGACCATCCTGTAGGCCTGGGTTCAAGAGCCAGTGAGAGGAGAGAAATCAGAGACAGAGTGGTCAAGGGGAGAGAAACTGGGTGGAGGGATGCAGGACACGTGTCAAGACTTGCTTTTTTTCCCCTTGGGAGACAGACGGACAGCATGCTTGGGGTGGGACCGACCCAGCAGAGGCCTTAGGAAGGGGCGCGCAGGGAAGGCGGTTACTCTAGCAGGGAGACGGGCCCGGGTCAGGGCCTGAGGCGGGGAAGGGCCCCCCCGAAGCGGGCAGCTTCTCCAACAGGCTGGGCCAAACCGGGCTCAGAAGGGTCAGCAGGTCAGCCTCCCTGCTGCTGGGCGTCGGCAGCAGAGACGCCCGGGACCTCTCGGCCACCCTGCTCTCTGAGTCCCATGGCAGCTTTTGCCAGCGTCCATCCAGCGCCCGCAATGAGCAGGGCGCCTGAGAACTGTAGGATCCCGGAGGAGAAGTGGGGTCGGGGGGCCCAGAAGGGGGCGCCGCGTCCCACTCCCGGCCGGCGTGGGCCTCGCCAGCCCTCGGTTCCCCGCAGCAGCGCGCAGCGGACGCGAGCCCACGGATCCCCCGAGAGCTGGGCTGGGAGGGTGGGAACCCACCGCTGCGCGGTCCTCCGCAGCCCGCAGCCCGCACCCCTGCGCCCTGGGGTTCTGGAGCCGAGAGGGCGCCGGCTTGTGCCACCCAGGCTGCTCAGAGGGAGGTGATGCCCGTGGCTTCGGCCACTGTCCCGCGCCTCCTGGCCGCTGCCGTCGCTGTGGCTACTATCTCGGTCGCCCCGAACTGGGCCTGGTTGCCTGCGCGTCCCGGCTCTCCGCGGCTGAGAGCAGCTCGCTCTGCGTTTGGCCTTCCAGCACTGCAGGGGCAGTTACAAGAACCCCCGGGTGGGAGGCCAGGCTCTTGGTCCCCTCCAAGGTGGCCCTTGGGGGGTCCACCCACCCGCACCTAGGAGAGGGCGCGGGTTCCGCGCAGGAGGAGCGCCCCCCGCGAGGGCGGCATCCCGCGCGCCCAGTGGTCCCCGCGCGCGGGCACGCTTCCATTCACTGCGGCTCGCGGAGCCGAGCGGCCGCCCCAAGACTCAAACCGAATCTATGAATGGGGAAGAGGGAAGCGAAGCAACGTCTGTTTCCACTCCCCGCTTCCCCGCCCCCTCCCCTCCTCCCTCCGGGCCGCGCGAGCCGGGCAGGGGCGGGGGCGCTGCGGGGTGCGCGGTCAGGAGGTGGCGGGGGGGGGGGGGGGGTGGCGCGCTGCGAGTCTGGCCGGAGACAGCACTATTTATAAACTCCGGGGCTCCAGGACAAAGGAGGCAGATCGGAGTCCCCCACCCCCAACCCCCGCAGCCCCAGCGCCTCCCCGGGCCCCTCCCCAGAGACTTTGATTTCATCCCCCCCCGCCCCGGGCGGGCTGGCAGGTGCGGGGGTGGGAGCCGTCTCCTGCCGGAGCCGCTTTGCCAAAGGTCCGGCTGCTGACGTCGGAGCGCCCGCTCCTGTCAATGAACGGCAGCGGCAGCCTGGGGACTGGCTGGCAACGAGGCTACAGACGTCATCGCCTCCTGTTGGACGCGAGGGGGGGTGTCCGAGCCGCAGCTTCGGCTTAAAGGAAAACTCTCCAAGTTCCAGGCAGCCGGGGAGCGCCGTTCCCGACAAGCACATGCACCCACAGCCCGGTGCGCGCGGGCACACGGGAGGGCACACTCGCGCACTCGCACACACGCACACTCAGACACGCACGCACCTTCGCACCCGTGTTCCCTATAGGTGTGCGGTCCAAAGTTGCGGCCGCAAGGAGGGCGAGCTGAGATGGACCGGTCTTCCTTGGCGCCTGGGCGAGGCTTTCTTGGAGACCCCCCAGAAGGACAAGAGGGCAAGAGGAAAGACCCCCTCCGCTTAGAGTTGTCTCCCCCTTTTGCCGAGATGACCAGCGCGAAATGAGGACTGCCCCAAGCCTTCGGGACGTGCCTGCGGAGCGGAGCCGGAGCGAGTGTTCCTGGAGAGGTCGTGAACTCGGGCCACCCGGGCTCACGGGCAACTTGTTCTGCGCAGTTCTCAATGGAGCCCCGGACCCACCCGGCTCCTGGCTCGCCTGCTTCCCACCCCCTCTTCTTTGCTGCTCCTCTCTCTTTTAAATGTGTGAAGTTGAAGTGGGAAGCAGATAGGTGCTTCGCATACTTTGGCGGGTAAGTGGACTCTTGCTTTTACCTATTACTTAACCCTTGGGAGTCTGGAAAAACTAGAATCTAACCTTTTCCCTACGTCAAAAAAAAGTTATCATTTCCCTCATCCCTCTGGGCAATAAGGAAGTGCATGTGTGTGTGTGTGTGCGTGCGTGTGTGTGTGTGTGTGTGTGTGTGTGTGTGTGTGTGTGTGTTGTCTGGGGACATGACTCTTGAGGAAGGGATGTTGAGAGGAACTGATTAAAAAGAAGAGACCCAAGTGGGTAAAACCAGAAGCCTGGAGGGCTGGCAGAGGAGGTGAGGGGGTCCGCAGCCAACTCCAGCGACTCCAGCCTCGCCCAGCCGGTGCTCCCAGCTCCAAGTTCTGGGGAAGGCTGCCCTCCAGCTGCAAAAGGCCGCGCTGCGAGCCTGGACCCCAGAGGGCCTCGGGAGTCAGCCCCCACCCTCCTGGCTCCCGGGTTCTGAAGGGGGACAAGACCCCCTCCCCTCTATGCCTCTGGGCTCTGCCACCACTCTCCCGGGCCCACCCGCCACCTCCCCACCTCCCCCAGCCCCTTTTGCAAAAGCCCAGATGATGTCACGGCCAAGGAGGGGGGTCTGTGCCCCTAGCACCCGAAGGCTTCACTTTTTCCGGCATCCTGCAGCCTCTTCCTTCCTTCCTTCCACCCAGTTCTCCTTGCAGTCCTCTGCAAATACTTCCTCCCCAACGCCACAGACACCCCCACCCCACTGCCCAGGTCCTCAGTCCTTCCCAGGCAGGGCCAGCAGTCCTGGTACCGGCACCCACCCACCCACCCCCTCCTACATCAGAAAGAAACCGGCTGAGGGGCCAGGAACCTCCTCTCCCCGCATTTGTTGGGTCTCTTTTTCCTCTGGGCTTACCCTTCCAGGGGAAGGAAAGAGAGGAAGGAGAGAGGGAGAGGGGAAGAGAGAGAGAGGCAGGGAGAGAGAGACGGAGAGAGAGAGCACACAGCCCCCTAGACGTAGGTCTGCAGGAACCGCTCGTAGGATCTCAGTGCCCGCCCGCCCGCCAGGTCCCTGCCTCCGGCAGCCGTCCCCCCAGTCCTCTTCCCGGCTCCCTCCCCTCCAGCTAACCCCACCTTCACTCTCCTCTCCGAGGTTGTGGGGGGCGGGGAGGCTGGGGGTGGGGAAAGAGCACCCCAGAGCCCCAGCCCCGGCAGAGATGTCGAAGAAGCGCAAAGCCCTGGAGGGTGGAGGCGAGCCCCAGCTCCCGGAGGAGGAACCCACGGCCTGGTTTGAGGGCGGCTGCGAGGAGCAAGGTAGGGGGAGGGGGGGGAGGCACGGGAAGGAGCCGGCCAGGGAGGTTTGGGAGTTGAGAACCTCTGCAGGAATGTTCCAGCCTTCCTCCACAGCAGCTGCCTTGTCAGGGCAACTTGAGTCCACTTTCCCCCCCACCCCACAGATGGGATTTTGCATCTGTCTCTGGGAAATTGGGGGTGGGCTGGGATGGAGCTGATGAGGCCCACACTGAGGATCCACCTTTGCCTGAACTTGGAAACTCTGTTGGGGGGGTGGAGAGGGGGCGGGAGGAGTTTGGGCCCCGAGGTTGCTGGCCATTCCCCCCTCCCATTCCCCCAGCTGCCTGGCCGTCATGGCCCTGGGGGTGACAAGCTGCCCCACAGATGTGTGGCCTGCACTGACGTCTTGTGCAGGACACCTGCGTCTGCAGGGCGGGGTGCCGGGGTGTCTGGGGGCTGCCGAGGGCCCTGGGGAGGGCTGCTGCTTTCTCCCAGGCTGCTCTGGTCGGAGGATGCTCAGGGCTGCGTCATGTTGAATCCTGAGCCCCTGCTCAGCCAGACCTCCCTGTGCAACCTCCCCAAGTTGGAGGGGAGGTCTGAGGCCAATCCAGTGCTGGGCTGTGATCTCAAGGGGAGATGCTGGAGGTGCCAGCAGCCGGGGGATCCTTGGCCTGGAATCAGACCCATGAAAAAGTGAAGGTGGGGAATTTCCTAGGGAAGCCAAAGTAGTACTTGGATATCCGACTGCCACATGAAAGGAACCCAAACAGACACCTTTTATTTCACTGAAAGCAGTCTGAGTCTGGTTAAAGGTAGGCCCAAATGAGCCAGGCAAGCTCTTTTCTGGGCTGTAGGCTAAAATACAAAGGAAATAGGAACCAGAGGCAGGTGTTTGGCTGTCGGTGGAGCTGTGGCCGAGGAGCTGAGAGGGCGTGTGGGCAATGCGCGAGGGCTCCTGGCTGGTGCTGCTCGGCCCCGGGGCAGGGCCGGGCACCCGGGGACTGGGTGTGTGTCTCAAGATGGAGCCCATGGCTCTTCTCCTTTGACGTCATGAGAGACACAAAGTCACCAAGTCCTGGCTGTTCACAGAGCCTGGATGTGTGTGTCCACTCGGCACTGTGTGGTTCGTGTGCATTCTAAAGCCAAGGTTCAGACCTGGCTGTCCCCTAGCAGTGGGATTTAAGGGAAGCAGATGTGAGCAAAGCCAGCCACTCACCCCAGAAGAGGTTGCATCTCAGTGTCTGCCCGTGTTTTGACTTTCTTGGCTCAGTCACCATCTGAGAGCAGAAGTCAGTACCTTTCTTCCATTCATCTTGCTGCAAACATGGCATTTGGTAAGACATTCAGCTACTGCAATGACTGGTCGGTATTTTTCCGTCTTTGGGGAGAATGACTCTGTATCACCATCGGCGTCTGACAGATTCCTCAGTCCCACACTGAGCATTTAGTTTTGGCCTGAGGTTGCTCTCAAAGGTGCATGCCATGTTCCCTTGCTTAAGCAACTGGTGAAGCCTATGGGAACTAACGTGATCATCCTGGTAACTAATAATCTGTTTACATTTTTATGCCATTTTTTTTAAGAATTAGTGAATGCCTGGCTGCCAGTTATGAAAAGCAATAAGAATACTATTTTAACAAACATTTATCGTCCTCTTGGTGGAATTGTGTGGTATTAGAATTTAAAAGCTACGTGCTGGAGGTCTTGCACCAACAATAAGAAAAATCCCACATGCCCGAGTGTGGTAGGACCCGGCCGAGTATATTTTGCAAGCCACGATGGGCAGTAGTAAGTACCTGTATCTGTGGTATTCAGAGGTTATCATAATTTTGAAGTGACTTGCTGTATAGATTGGCTTTGTTCAAACTTGGAAATATCTAATGTTTTTACTATAGCCTTTGCATTGGCATATAAAATTGGTACTGGATAATTGCCTACAAATACGTAACTGTAGAAACCATGAAGTGTGTGAATACTCAGATATCACAGGAGGGTGAATGCATTTACTTGGGAAGTGGTACCCATGATGCTCACCGAATGTGGTGGCAACCATCTCTACTTTTACGGCAGTAGGGCTGTGGGTACTTGGACCACAGGAGATGGGAGGCCAGTTGGAGGCCCGGGTTTGAGTGACAGCTGGCTCTGCACTTGGGCTGAATGTGCAAGGACTCTCGTGCGTGCCTGAGGCTCTGGGTCTTACCACCTCTCCAGCTCAAGGTTGGTGTTTTCCCTCTGAGTCTTTCAGCCAAGCTTGACAACCCACACACCAAACAGCAGAGAAAGGTGCTGACCTGGGGTATCGGGGGGGGGGGTGTCTTCTGAGTTCCGACAACTTGGAAGGCTGATGCGCTTGTTCATTTCAACCACTGAAAGCACATTATGGCATGTATTAGATTAAGGCAATTGGAAATTAAGTTTCAGAGGGAGCCACTGATTTCAAGACCGCCTGTCAGCAGGTTGGCTCGGTTTAAAGTTTTAAACAGTTGATAAGCAGGCAGGCTGCCTGGAGAGAGTGGAGGGGGAACTTTGAACAGAAGGACAGAAAACCATTGCTCCTTTCCACGTCCTGCCAGTCTGCGCCCAGTCAGGAGGGTGGGTCTCCACTCAGGCCCCAGGCAGGGGTTTCCTGTGATGGCCCCTATCTTGTTCCTAGTTTCTCTCCTAGAGATTCCTTATGGGATGAATGAAGATGGTGAATGGGTCGTTGTGAACACACATGGATGGTTCCCTTTTTCTCTCTGACCTATTTGTTCATCTGGAGCGAGTGGCAAGTGAAGTGCCCCGTGCTAGTTGGGCTGAGCATTTCTTTGGCTGTCCATTGGAGTCATCTGGTGTGTGTGTGTAAAATCGTGACCATGGTCAGAATATGGTTCTCTTGTGGCTCCAACTTCTCTGACCAAAATGTTCAGACTCTATTGATGGGAGGTATTTGCATAAGATGTTAAACATGCAAAGGTTTTGCCTTTACAACTTAGAGGAACTTGATGTGCCGACCTACACCGGCAGCCACGATTTCTGTTTTGTTTTTACTGTCCTCTGTGGCTTTGAACTTGGACACGAGTGTGTGTTAGAGTTTCAGCTGGCTGTGAAGATGATGGGGGCTATACGTCAAACACCGTATGGGATGAGGCTACGGTGGAAACACTGAATAATTATGTTTATTGATCTTATCCCTTAAGAAGATACTTCTATTTTTTTCATTCTCTTCAGTTCAGTTCCATTCAGTCGCTCAGTCGTGTCCGACTCTTTGCGACCCCATGAATCGCAGCACGCCAGGCCTCCCTGTCCATCACCAGTTCTCTTCAGATGGTGCCTTTTCAAGGAATTCTTATTTACATAGCAACTTTGATTGAATCACACAGTGTTGCAGCAGTTGGGCTTCCCGGGCGGCTCAGTGGTAAAGAAACTGCCTGCCAGTGCAGGAGCACAGGAGGCCTGGGTTCAATCCCTGGGTTGAGAAGATCTCCTGGAGGAGGAAATGACAACCCTCTCCAGTCTCCTTGCCTGGAGAATCCCATGGACAGAGGAGCCTGGCGGGCTGCAGTCCACGGGGTCTTGAAGAGTCGGACACGACTGAGCGACTGAGCATGCACGAAACCAGTTAAAGCTGAGCTCTAGGTTCTTAGCTGACTGCATCTACATGACCCCCTAAAGTCAGCTGAAGTGATTTTTTCCTAACAGATTAATGGATTAATTTTTTTTTTACTGATTAGATGTTTATTATTATGAAAGATCTCTTGAAGAGTGGTGTACAGTCATCAATGTGAAAGAGAGGGCATGACCCCTGGAAGAAACTGATGCTAAAGAAAATCTCACAAGCACACATTCTGCAGAAACAAAGAGAGTTATTGTCCAGGTGCTTGGTTTTTTGATTCTCTCCTTAGTTTCTCTGGCTCCCATCAGAAAGGCCAGGTTGCCCTGCGATTGCCACAGATGGTGGCGGGAGGAGGGGAGCTCGGGGGGCAAGAAGGGCAGGGATACACAGGGTGGTGTCCAGGCGGAGCCTTCACCCGTGCACCAGAAGGGGAGTCCCGTGTGTCTGAGGAGACTCGCTTGTCCCCTGTTCCTGCATCTATAGCCTCAGAAGGTTGAACCAGATGACCTGGGGGGTCCAATTTCCAAGACTTTGAATAGGATTGCATGAAGAAGCAAGTGGGTTAAACCATAACTGACCTCCAAACTTAAAGGATAGCTCACAAAGGAAGAAGATGAACAGCGGTTCTTACTGACCCGAAAGGCTGGGGAAGGGAAGTCATTTAAAATCTGCACAGTTTGGGCAGGCTGGTGGCTGGCGCAATGCTTTCTTTCCATTCTTTCCAGAACCACCAGGCACTCTGGTGGAGTGTGAACAGAGGGCACCTTCTCATCTACGATTTTGCGGCAGCTCTTCACCGTGTAAGCAGTTCCGGCGGCGCTCTGGTTTGCCAGCCCCCTCCCTTTCCCCACAGACACCCCTTCTCCCCTTCCTACCAGTGCAGACACGGGACTGCAGATAAACAGAGGCGAGAGCCACGTGGAGATGCTTCCACGATGGGCCTTAACCCTGCAAGTGGGACCTCGGCTTCTCAGCTAACCTGGAGTTATCTTCACCTTGTTAGCGGGAGGAGAGCTGCTCAACCGTGATGTGAGATGGTTGTTAAGAGCTCTTCAACTTTCTCATTTCTTCCTGATGAACACGGCATAGCAATCACAGCTGTCATTCTCACCCTATTATGTACATGTGTACACACAGACACACACACATACATACATGTATACACACACACGATGAGAACGGCAAATATCACACAGGGGTGTACAGAAAAAGAGGCAAAACATGTCTATCCTCCACTAACCCCACTCGCCTTTCCCAAAGGTCACCAGTGTGACAAGACTGTTATGTCACCGACCAGTATTCTGGCTGTACACAGCCATCCTTTAATATCCTCGAGGCATCGGTTCCAGAACTCTCCGTGGCTACCAAAACCGAGGAAGGCTCAAGCCCATAGTCAGCCCTCCCCATCTCTGGCTCAGCAAGTGCGGATCCACCAACCGTGGATCACGTGATCCCGTCTGTATTTACTGGAAAAAGTCTGTGTAGAAGTGAACTCGTGCCGTTGCTCGGGGGTCAACTGTACCGGGGTGCCTACTTGATATCCTTTCCTGAGACAGACGCAAGCATTCAGTGTTGATTCTTCTCCAGTCTTTCTTTGTTCACTTACCCTCGTATTGGAAATTTGCCGCCATATATGGATCTGCTTGGTTTTTATCGTCTGTGTAGATTCCACAGCACAGTGTAATAAGCATTTCTGCAGTCATGCTCAGCGTCTGATTCTTTGTGACCTCATGGACTGTAGCCCGCCAGGTTCCTCTGTCTGTGGGATTTTCCAGGCAAGAATACTCTAGTGGGTTGCCATTCCTTTCTCCAGGGGATCTTCCCACCATGAGATCAAACCCGAGGAAGCCAAACCAGGGAGTCTCCTACATTGTAGGTAAGTGAAAATGAAAGTGTTAGTCCCTCAGTCATGTCTGACTCTTTGCAACTCCATGGACTGTAGTCCATCAGGCTCCTCTTTCCATGGAATTTTCCAGGCAAGAAGTGGAGTGGGTTGCTATTTCCTACTCCAGGAGATCTTCCCTACCAAATCAACCTAACCTGAAGCTCTTGTGTCTCCTGCATTGGCAGGTGGATTCTTTACCACTGAGCCATTAATTGAATTCTTGTGGGATTACTAGTCTTTTGTTTTTATAAAGAATGTTATAACAGACAACTATGTTGTATTTTTTGAGCACAAGTGTGAATGAATCTTGGGGTCTCCCAGGTAAAGAATGTCAATGGCAAAAAATCTGCCTGTCAATGCAGGAGACTCAAGAGATGCAGGTTAGGTCGCTTGGTGGGGAAGATCCCCTGGAGAAGGAAATGGCAATCCACTCCAGTATTCTTGCCTGGAAAATTCCATGGACAGAGAAGCCTGGTAGCTGTAGTCCGTGGGGTCACAAAGAGTCGGACACGACTAAGCATGCACGCACACACACACACACACACATACACACACACACACAAATTTGTTGGTAAATTTTCAGATACAGAAGTGGGATCAAAGAGGCGACAACCACCGAAACTCCACCAAAGGCCTGTTTGCCCACAGCTGCCCCAGTTTTCTTGTGCAGCTTGATCTACTCTCGCTGTGGGCATTCTACTTCAGGGACGCGAAGTTGGAGTGACTAGCAAATATGAGCGCGCTCCTAGAATCAGTCAGTGGGACAGAATATTTGAGGTCCAAGCAGTGCTAGATGTGAGGCGACTGTAACTGCGATGAGTTTCAGGATTTATGGGCCAGTGTTTCTTTTCCAGCTTCCTGCTTGGAGCAAATGTGGATATGGTATCGTGTTCTGTCCCTGTCAGCTACTGTAAATAGGCACAGGGTTTTGATTTTGCTGTAAATTTATGTAAGAACAGAGAAAGAGTTGTGTCATTTAGAGTGTATATTATTATAAAATAGGATATGAATACACTTTCTGGGGTGATCCATGAAAATTCTGATTGGTGTAAAGTTTTACTCTTGAATTCTCTCATGGCTGCAATGATGTGTCTGGGTTTCATGACTTTTATGCATTTTATATACTTTAAGATTCTTAAATATTGACAGAATATAAACTCGCAAGGGGCAGGGGCAGTGTCTTAGCTGTGTGCTTACAAAAGGCTTCGTCTAGAACTGCTAATTCCTGTCTTGCTCTTGATACAGTACATGTTACACAGTGGGCACTGGGTTTCTTAAGTGAAACGACCAATGTTTCTGTAACTCAGGCAACTTAAAGTATTGAGTATTCTATTTAATAGTGACCATGATAATTCTACTTGGAAATGGCTAGAGATAAGGAGGAATATTTATACTGAGCTGTAAAATCTTTCATTTGTGAAAGAACATTGGCTTTGAGATTAAGCACGCACAGATGATTAAACAGCGTTGCATAATTATAAAAATAGTTGTCCTTACGACTACATGAATTTTAAGACATTAATGCCTTGGACTAATGAGAGGGAAGTAGGAACAGCTTCTCTTCTCCGACTTTCTATTTTGAAAAGTGTTTCATCGACAGAAAAACTACAGGATTCATGCAACGCCTGAGAGGTCCTCTCCTCTTCACCTGTGGCACCGGTGTGACAATGTAGATACAGCATTGGACTCCATTTCTGATGATTCCCTGCAGACAGCTTTCAGATACCACCACCCAGCTTCCCGTCTGCTCCAAACCTAGGCCAGCTGGTCCGACAGCCCACGTGGTCCTTCCCTTGATGCCAGCGGGAACTCAGTCCACAAGAGCCCCGAACCCTGCACCGCCCGGAACCGCAGTGAAGCCCACACGTGCTGGCTCCCAGGCCACTTTCAGACACATTTTCAGGAGTCTGCCCCTCTCCCCTAGCAAAGCCTCATTACGGGAGAGCAGACTTTTCCACACTCTCTTGATGCTTGTGTGGGATCACCAGTCTGGACATCCAAACCAAATTTCAGATGAGGGGGGTTCCCCTCACTCCGGAGGGGCTAGGACGAACTTTGGCTGTGCTGTCGTCTCCTCTTTCCCTTCCTCTTCTTCTTTCTCGTGCGGGGATTATTATTTTTGGCTGAACCACTTGAGAGTTATTTGCAGACATTGTGATGACTTAGAGACTCCAGATTTATTTTCTGAGAGCAAGGCATCCTCCTAAATGACCACAATCCAGCAACCACGCTGAGGACGCTTAAGCATTGATATAATATTATCTAGTGGGAGCACATGTTCAAGTTCCCCCAATAATAGTCTGCGTTCTTCCCTCTCGATCTAGGATTCTATCAAGAATCGCGTGTGGCATTTAGCTGTCACGTTGTCTTTAATCTAGAGGTGCTCCGTGACGTTGACAGTTTTGAAGAGTCCAGGTCAGCTATCTTTTAGGAATTGCCAGTTTGGTTTCATCTGACGTCCCCTGATGATCAGAGTCAGGTTAACCGTCTTGGACAAGAATCCTCACTGCCCAGGTGACACTGCATCTCACATCAGAGGACACACGATCCTGCCAACTAACTGGCCCTGTCACTAGTGAGGCTGAGCTGGATCACTTGGTTACGGTTGTGCCTGCCAGACTTCTTTCTATATTGTAAAGAGAAGCAGAAACATGTTCTGATAGTTCACTACTTGTGCCGTGGCAAAAGCTCTGCCTAAAAGTATAAAACGTTGACCACTCAGATCTGCGTGCGTGCATGCATGCTCAGTCTCCCAGTTGTGTCTGACTCTTTTGACCCCATAGGCGGCAGCCCACCAGGCTCCCCTGTCCATGGGATTCTCCAGGCAAGAATACTGGAGTGGGTTGCCATGCCCTCTTCCCGGGGGTCTTCCCAACCCAGCGGTCAAACCTGCATCTTAGATCTGCAGTACAAGTCAATTCCTAACTATAGAAATTTGGATTTTGCTTTCATACCAATATTTTTCTATTTAATTGTACTGTAACATTTTCAGAAAGTTCACGTTCTTAGGTGAACAGCTCGATTAATGTTAACATATATACAACACCCAGGCTTGAGGACACAGGACATTTCCTGCATTCTAGAAAGTTCCTTTTGCTCTGACCCAATAAAATCCCTATTCACCATTCTGAACTCTGTTGCCATGAATTCAGTTTTCACTGCTTTGGGACTCATATATGTGGAATCAAATAGCACCACAGCCTTGTGTCTGGATTCTTTTCTTAACATTATGTCTGTAGGATTCACCTATGTTGTTACAGTCGTTTGTTCTTATTCAGTGCTAAGCAATGTTGTATTAATATTCTACAATTTACTTGCCCTTTGTACTACTGGTGGATATTTGGGTTATTCATTATAGGAGTCTTTATAAATAAAACTGATAGGAAACGACTCGTGTACTTGCCTTTTGGTGGACATAAAACACATTTATTTTGAACATATACCCTACACATCCATTTTTGTAATCATTTGTCGAATGTTCTTTATCAGTCACTGGAGCCCATCAGTGAAGGTGTATGGCTTTCTCTAAATACTTTGGTCACCTGATGCGAAGAACTGACTCATTGGAAGAGACCTTGATGCTGGGAAAGATTGAAGGCGGGAGGAGAAGGGGACAACAGAGGATGCAATGGTTGGATGGCATCATCAACTCGATGGACGTGGGTTTGAGCAAACTCCGGGAACTGGTGATGGACAGGGAGGCCTGGCGTGCTGTGGTTCATGGGGTTGCAAAGAGTCGGACATGACTGAGTGACTGAACTGAACTGAACTGAACTATGTCTGGATATTATAAACATTATATCTGAGAGAAATCCCTAATGTATTCCACACACTTTAACATGGCAATATTTGCAATCCAGATACAGGATCTTGATAAATGGAGTAGACCTTATTCTTCATAGTAAAAGTCTATACAGAATTTTGATTCACAGAAATAGTTATTCTTCTCTATCATGGATGTTGAATTTGATTCTTATTCATTTAAATAGTATATTGTGCTTGCATCGCTGACTCTGAAGGAGGAGGTGTTGAGAAGGAAGATGAAATATCCCCTGGGTATAGAGTCTTGAGTGAAGTTGCTCACAAGGAAGATTTTATTACTTCTGTTTGGGGAAGGATTGCCAGACAGGAATCTCTGCCTAGGAAGGTCCATAACTTCATTTTAAGAAGGGAAGAATAACCAGGAGGGCCTTGTTTTTTTCCCCAGACTAACCTTGAGCTGTCATGATTTTGATTTTTGACTCTGCATTTTTCTACATCAAGACCATCATTTGCTTGCCGTATCTGGGGCTTGCCTGGGCTAACTGTGAAATAGAAGGGGAAAGGGACAAATGTGACTTTATGCCACTCCCTGCCCTGCAATAATAAAGCCATATTTAAATAACAGGTGCTGTAGCTGGCGGACAGCTTTCAATCATTGTAACATTGAGCTATAGAACATCTCTCAGGAAGGGAATGATCTTGGTTTGGAAAAATACTCTGACGCACAGCAACAGAGAGAGGTGAGACCCTGGCGCCTCTGGGGCAAGAGTTTTGGTTGCTCCAACGAAAGGGAGAGTCCCTGAGTGTAAAGGAAAGAGGATGTGAGAGGGAGCAGAAAGTAGGGTGAAAGCCCCAACTCAGAGCAGGAGCCCTGCTGCGGGGCAGGTGACGCGGGCGCAGAGCCCAGGGGCTGCCGGGGCTGGTGCTTGGTGGACTCAGAGCCC
>NW_024070188.1:87643975-87658630 GCF_014754425.2 Oryx dammah | reverse complement strand
CAGAGCCCAGGGGCTGCCGGGGCTGGTGCTTGGTGGACTCAGAGCCCAGGGGTTGCTGAGGGCTGGCGCTTGGTGGACTCAGAGCCCAGGGGCTGCCAGGGCTGGTGCTTGGTGGACTCAGAGCCCAGGGGTTGCTGAGGGCTGGCGCTTGGTGGCTGCCGGAAGCTGGACTGCTCTGCATGTCCTCAATTCTTTGGTAAGTCTACCGATCTCTTCACCATCTCACTGGTAAATGGGACCCAGTGAAGGGCATGAGTCTCTCTCTGGGCCGACGTGGAGCAGATCTGAGGTGTGCAAGTAGCTGCCAGACCCAGGTGAGCCTGTGAGGTCTTATGTCCGAGACTATTTTTAGGACTGCTGAGTATCTCTAGGTTGTTGTTGTTAAGTCGTGTCTGACTCTTTGCGATCCCATGGACTGCAGCACGCCAGGCTTTCCTGTCCTTCACTATAATGAGTTTGCTCAAATTCATGTCCATTGTGCCAGTGATGCCATCCAACCATCTCGTCCTCTGTTGCCGTCTTCTCCTCCTGCCTTCAATCTTTCCCAGCATCGGGGTCTTTTCCAATGAGTCAGCTCGTCGCATCAGGTGGCCAAAGGTTTGGAGCTGCAGCATCAGTCCATCCAATGAATATTCCGGGTGGATTTCCATTAGGATTGACTGATTTGATCTTCCTGCTGCCTGAGGGATTCCCAAGAGTCTTGTCCAGCACCACAATTCAAAAGCATCAATTCTTCGGTGCTCAGCCTTCCTTATTGTCCAACTCTCACACCTGTACATGACTACTGGAAAAATCATAGTTTTGACTATACAAACCTTTGCAACGAAGTGATGTCTCTGCTTTTTAACACACTGTCTAGGTTTGTCATAGCTGTCCTTCCCAGGAGCAAGCATCTTTTAATTTCGAGGCTGCAGTGCTATTCAGGGTAAACCTCTCAATTCCAAACCCTGACCATAAGCTGTCTTTGGCCGCGTCACGTGTTCCCCCAACTTGAGGTTCATTTGGAGCTCTTTGGTTGTACTCATAGCTGAGTCTCCTGTTCTGAGTATGGTGTCACCTCTGGCTTGACATTTAGTAAAAGATGCATGGCATTGTTGCAACCCTGATTTCGCTCAGACCCAGTGGATTTCAATAACCCAGTTTGAAATGATAGGGATTGGGTCCAAACCAGCTGCCTATCATAAATGATGAAGTTGATAATTATTCTGTATAAATAGCAATAACTTACAGAGCAGGAACAATTTCCTTTAACTTCATTAGGAATGTCCAGAGCATATCAGTCAGTTCAGTCACTCAGCTGTGTCCGACTCTTTGCGACCCCATGGACTGCAGCATGCCAGGCCTCCCTGTCCATCACCAACTCCCAGAGTTTACCCAAACTCATGTCCATTGAGTTGCTGATGCCATCCAACCATCTCATCCTCTGTCGTCCCCTTCGCCTCCTGCTCTCTATCTTTCCCAGCATCAGGGTCTTTTCCAATGAGTCAGCTCTTCACATCAGGTAGCCAAAGTATTGGAGTTTCAGCTTCATCAGTCCTTCCAATGAACACCCAGGACTGATCTCCTTTAGGATGGACTGGCTGGATCTCCTTGCAGTCCAAGGGACTCTCAAGAGTCTTCTCCAACATCACAGTTCAAAAGTATCCATTCTTCGACACTCAGCTTTCTTTATAGTCCAACTCTCATGTCCATACATCACTACTGGAGAAACCATAGCCTTGACTAGACAGGCTTTTATTGGCAAAGTAACAGGGAAAAGTAATTTGTCATAACATATAAGAAAAATTAATTACCGATGGATAGCCGGAGAAGGCAATGGCACCCCACTCTAGTGCTCTTGCCTGGAAAGTCCCATGGACGGAGGAGCCTGGTGGGCTGCAGTCCATGGGGTCGCTAAGTTGGACACGACTGAGCGACTTCACTTTCACTTTTCACTTTCATGCACTGGAGAAGGAAATGGCAACCCACTCCAGTGTTCTTGCCTGGAGGATCCCAGGGAGCCTGGTGGGCGGCCATCTATGGGGTCACACAGAGTCAGACACGACTGAGGCGACTTAACAACAACAACAACAGCAGCAGCAGCATGCTAATTTAATCCGTCTCCCTCTCTGCTGAATATTAAGTTCTTTTCCTGCCCGTTCCTTTCAGTGTTTGTTGTTCAGTCTCGGTGGTCAGACCTGAGGTCATTGTCATCCGATGGTCTCAAGTGCACGAGAATTGCCAAGTGGAACCGAATGTTGCAGGGACAGGATTTCGTGAAGTTCATGAAAGTGGTGCTGGGAATAGCTCCCTTTATGGGCCAAGTCATTAACCATGAGTTAGAGGAAAGACCCCGGCAAGGGTCGCCCAGGCCCCGCCGTGATGCATTTCCATCCCACCCTAGCCTCTCTGCCAGGCGCCTGAGTTGCCGCCTGGCCTGTGCTCAGTGCTGGCCACCCAGGGTCCACGAGCCCAGGGTCACGGTGGAAAGGGACATATGGCACGGGACAAACTGTTGGTCGAGACTTTCTTATTGTGCTTACTTTTTAATAGTCTGTTTTTCCCCATGAGAATACGTTCTTGATTAAGACAGAAGCCTGTTTGGTGTTCTTTTTTTTCCTAGTGTATCTCTCCCAGTTAGAGTAAAACCTGGCAGATATTGGGTCCTCCTTAAACACCTGTTGAGTAAATGCATGAGGAACGATGGAAGGCCCTTTTTAGGAGAACTTTTCTGTGGACTTAGCATGCCCAGGATGTAGGCAGAAGGCTGCGGTGGGCTTTTGCTGGAGTGCCCCAGCTGTACTCCGTGCCCCCAGCTCTCTTGCTTTAGCCCTTCCTTGCTGTGAGTCCCTCTCAGTTACAAGTGGTGAAATCCAAAGGGGACTTCAGTAGGAGGGGCTTCGCAGGGAGTCCCTGGGGGTGGGTCGCAGATGGAGCGGAGAGGGCCTCCAGCCTTGGCGTGGCCCCTTCGCCTGCCTCCGCCTCCCCTAGTTGATGAGGCAAACTGCAGCTCCAGGTCAGACCTTAGGACCAGAGCAGAGAGGAAGGAAGACCTTGACACTGCTGGCCTGGCCTCCACATCCCAAAGACAGAACTTTTCATGTGACGGATGGGGCAGGGTCTACTTCTTGAAGGAAGTACGTACATCAAACACAGTGGCCACCTGGGGCTCCCTCCCTTGCAAGCACGAGCAGCCCATCACTGTCTCTTCTCTTGCAGGAAGGTCACCACCCCCTCTTCTTGGGTTTGAGGGTCTGCTGCACTGTGGTCCTGAAGAGGTTTCAGTGTGGTAATGGACGTGCCAACGTGTGGTCAACTGAAAGTAGCGATGCAGAGTTAGAGACTTACTGTCTTTGGTGTTCCTCCCATACCACCCCTTACAGCACCCTCCCATTTAGCTAAACTGATACCTTCTAGGGGTAGTTATCCAGACATGAGTAGAATAAGCTTCAGGACCTGGTGATGGACAGGGAGGCCTGGCGTGCTGCGGTCCATGGGGTCGCAAAGAGTTGGACATGACTGAGCGACTGAACAGAGCTGACAGGGTACTTACCAAGTTTCTTCTTCCCAGAACTCCTATTCTCCACTCAATCTCTCTTTCTGGAAGCCTGCATCCTTGGAGGTCCTTCTGAATGTCTACCTCCTCCGTGAAGTCGTGGCCATCTCCACAAGGGGAGGGGGGTAATTTTTCCTCCTGAATCTAGAATCTAGAGTTCTCGGTGGCCTTAAGCACTCACCACATTCTGCATGGCATGAGGGTCATTTCAATAGTTTTGGCATCCTGGTGCCCTCTCCTTGACCTCAAAGATTCTAGAGAAGAGGATCTCTTTCATATGCCTCCTTCTAGCCATTAGAATAATCAGTTACTACGCTAACCATACAAGTAGAGGGCAGATGAAGAAAGCCATCCATATGTGTTTGCATTCATAAGAAGCTGTGCATTAATTCTCAGTGACACTCTATATATGGTGTGGAAAGTAATTCTAAAATTGTTACAACTTTTGAAGCTTTATTTAAGAATTACTTATAATGTAGTAGACTGATTTAAGTGGTATTTGACAGATAGTAGAAATTATAAGGGTAAAACATTTTCACTTCAATGCCTGGTTTACAGGATGGCTAATTCATAAGCAAAAATGCTTAAATTTTGTTAAGAAACTCTGTGATGTTATTGAAGAAGGAGATTGTGCAGATATCCAAGAGAATGAACTGTGACGTGAAGTGAAATTGCTCAGTCGTGTCTGACTCTTTGCAATCCCATGGACTGTAGCCTACCAGGCTCCTCTGTCCATGGAATTTTCCAGGCAAGAGTACTGGAGTGGGTAGCCATTTCCTCCTCCAGGGCGTCTTCCCAACCCAGGGATGGAATCCAGGTCTCCTGCATTGCGGGCAGACGCTTTACCATCTGAGCTACCAGGGAAGTATGGAACTGTGATAAGGATTAAAAAAATTTCACCTGGAAATTGTTACTGTATTTGTAGACTAACACTGGTAATGCCCAGCCATTGCACTTTTATTTGGACACTTCCGTAAAGGTGTTGTCTTCACCTATGCTTGGATGGGGTGTGTGTGCTAAGTCACTTAAGCCTCCTCTGTCCCTGGATGGGGTGTATACTAAGTCGCTTCAGGCTCCTCTGTCCATGGGATTCTCCAGGCAAGACTACTGGGGTGGGTTGCCATTTCCTCCTCCAGGGGATCTTCCTGACCCAGGGATCAAACTCCTGCTTTGGCAGGCAGGTTCTTTACCGCTAGCACCACCTGGGAAGCCCCATGGTGGTCTTTAGTTACTGATGTCGTGAGCCTGTCTTCATCTTTCAGGGGCACTTTGCTGTATAATGTACATCTTTAGACTGCCAGGGACTGTTGGAGGTTTCTTCAAAATGTTTATTTCTTAAAAAGATTTCAAGCTTTTGTTCATATAATACCCTCCTTTGCCAACTTCAGTGATCCTCAATAAACCCTCCTTGTGTCTTTCCCTCACAAAACATGCTCAGGCACCCTCAGAGCCCTCAGCTCCACCACATTTTGGAATGGTCTCAAACCAGTGCTTTTTCAGATTGTGGTAGCAGTCTATTTGTGAGTCATGGAATCTATCTTTAGTAAGCACAAATCATATTTCTCAAGACTGAATGGAGTGGGTGGAAGGGAGGGCGCGGGGTGGGGGCGCGGGGACAGGGGGACGGTGAGGGAGGGGAGGGGAGGGGAGCGTGACGGTGGGCCCAGCAGGCGGCGGGTGCTGTTCAGTGGTGTGTGTGTGTGCTGCATCTGGTTCTATTTTAAAACGAACTTCTTACTGTGAGTTGAAAAGGTCATAAAACCCTGGTCTAGACCACATTTTATAATATCTTCTTGACAGCGGATAGCCCACAGTACCAGAGTTGTTATGGTCCTTGGCCAGGGGTAAAGAATCCACCTGTGATGCAGGAGACCCAGGTTCGATCCTTGGGTCGGGAAGATCCCCTGGAGAAGGGAATGGCAACCCTCTCCAGTATTCTTGCCTGGAGAATCCCCATGGACAGAGGAGCCTGGAGGGCTACAGTCCATGGGGTCACACAGAGCTGGATGAAACTGGGCATGCATGCAAAGCCAGGGATTATCTTGGTGAAAAATTAAATAAATAAATCATTTATGATTTAATGCAAATCTCTTTGGATTCAGGACCACCTCTAAAGGGCTCTAGACTGCCTGTGTTAGCTGGAAGTGAAACCCAGTAACACAGTGGCATCTACGGGGCTCAGCCAGGTGGATTATCTCATCCCTGTCTTACTGTCAGCTAAGACTGCCATTGAGAGCCTTGGTTCCCCAGCAAGACTGGAAGCATTTTCAGGGCATGATCAAGTCTTCATTCCAGTTGTTCTTCCAGTAATGAGCACGGAGTAGCTGTTCAACAAATGGTTTTACGTGAATGACCAAGAACCTTGAACACACCTGAGCGGTGGGTCCCCACACAGAGGTGGAAGGTGAGAGGGAAGGAGGCCAGGAGGCCGGGGAGAAGGTCCAGTCTGGGTGCTCCCGTCAGGGCAGCGGAGAAGGCAGTGCAGGGAGCCTGGGGCCCCTCTGGGTCTTGGCCTTGCCCAGGGGCCGTCCCTACCAGTGGCTTGAATCCTTGTTTCCCTGTTTCTCCACCTGGTACATAGATAGAATGTGCTCTGCTTTCCACCATAGAATGAAAGGCACATTCTCCTTCCTAAAATCGTGTTTATGTTCTTGAAACTTTTCACGCCTAATTTGTGATCCTAATGTGCTTGTGCTGGGTGCTGTGCTACGTCGATTCAGTTGTGTCGGACTCTTTGCGACCTGTGGACTGCAGCCCACAAGGCTCCTCTGTCTATGGGATTCTCCAGGCAAGAATACTGGAATGGGTTGCCATGCCCTCCTCCAGGGCATCTTCCTGACCCAGGGATCGAGCCTATGTCTCTCATGGCTCCTGTATCGGCAGGTAGGTTCTTTACCTGGGAAGGCCTTATGTGCTTGGGGAGTAATTAACTGTGTGTGTTTCTTTAAGTGAGATTCTCCTCGGCTTCCTTGTCATAGACTGTACCTTTTCTGCTTACCCCCTCACACTCCAGGAGCCTGGACTTAGCCTCTGATATTTATGCCTTGATTGCTACTTTGTCAAGTATTACTTGTTATTTTATATTACTTTAAAATGTTTAAAGTTAAATTAGAGTCAAGTGGTAGGTACATATAGTTCTTTAGTTTTTCTCCATCCAGTGTGAAGTCTTACTTATCAAATCTAGACGTGATAGGTAAAGAGGTAAAATAATGAGATAAATAAATAAAAGCTTTGTGGCTGCCTACATGCCAATTTGCAAAAATCAATGCCAAATTATCTCTGGAAATGTCTGGAGCAGCTGTGGTTATCAGTATTGCTTCAACCCCCAGGTCTGATGATTTAAGCTTTCCATTTTTCTTTTTAAAAATTAGAGGCGATATATGACTATTGTTTTACTCTCTTTCCTTCCGTTGTCAGAAGAAAAAATTTATGTGTATATAGAACTTGGTTCTTAATTGGTGAGACTCGATTCATAATTCAGGTCTGAGTTTGGATCGAGGGAGAAGAAAAGAAAATGAGAGCTTGACAATCTCGTGTTCACTGTGTGTAAAGCAGCGGAGAATTGTCACGATTGATGGGCCAGAGTCCATTTTCTCAGCCCTTAAGGATTTTTCAATCCTTATGGAAGAGAAGTCTGTGTTACGTGAGACGTTAAGTGAGAGACTTCATGGAAGTGATCCAAAGAGTTACAGAGGTTCCTGGGAGGGAGCCACGCTTTTCTCCCAGCCTCGGGAGGGTTGAATCATGGGTGGTCTGGGTGTGGGTAGTGAAGAACTATCCCTCGTGTTTAAGCACACTGGATCTTGCAATCAGAGTCCATTGCTGTGCAGTTTTCTTTATTTAAAGAAACTTCTTCATAATAACTTTAGTAGACTCAATGCATGTTCTGATAGTGTTTTCCTCAGTGCATTGTCTCTGCCAAAATTTCAGTTATTCCTTTTTTTAGTGTTTACTTCACATCTTTATGTTTTTTTCAACTTTTTAATTTATATTGGAACATAGTTGATTAACAACATTGTGAGAGCTTTGGGTATACAGCAGAGAGTCTTCAATGAAAAATAAATGCATTAGTGAAAATTCAAAAGATACAAAAACTATATAATGAAAATGTCTTTTTTTGTGTTATTTAGTATTGTTTCAAAGATTTCTTCATGTACGTGTTGCCTAATTTCTCTAAGTTCATTCTTAGGTGTGTTTATCCTTTTTAAAAAATTGCCTTTATAGAAGTAAACATTTCTTACACTAAATATTTTGAAGTAGTTTTATAAATTGATTTTTAAGTTTTGAAATACACTTACAGCAAAGTTGCAAGCATTATACAGTAGAAAGACCTTTTTTGCACCTGAACCACTACGCCAAATATTTTACTGTGGACTTTCTACAAACTAGGACATCTTACATGAATACAGTGACACCCCATTGAAATTGGAACTGAATCTTGACACATCTTGACCATCTAACCTTCCACTCCATTTTTGTCTTCCCAGTTGTTCTAATAGCATCCTTAATAAAAGGATCAGGCTCAGAGCTTCACATGGCGTTTGTTTCTTTAGGCCCCTTCAGTCTGGAGCAGTTTCTCGTCTTTCAAGGGTTTTCACCACCTTCGTGGTTTTGAAGAGGAGGAGTCAGTACTTTTGTAGCGTATCTCTCAGTTTGAGTTTGTAGACCCAGACTACGCCATGTAAGGAGGACTGTGGCTGAAATGATGGTCTGTTCTTCATATTTGCCATAACAAGTGGCCCATGAATCATTTGTCGCATTAGTGATGATGTCCACTTTGACCACTCGGTTGATTAAGGGAGTGTCCTCCAATTGTCTCCACTGTAAGTTACACTTTTCCCCCTTGTGAGCAGTAAGGAATTTGTAGGAGGGTAAACTTTAATGCATGCAAGTATTCTTTTCCTTTTCAAATATTTGATTATTAATTTGCTGATTTACGTGAGTTTGTTTTTTATTAATGTTTTATTATTTTATTTATTTATTATTTTATTTATAATATTTGTATATTTTGGAAATTAAGCCCTTGGTTGCATCATTTGCTGATATACATGAGTTTGTTTTCTATTAATGTTTTATTATTTTATTTATATATTATTTTATTTATTATGTTTGTATATTTTGGAAATTAAGCCCTTGGTTGCATCATTTGGAAATATTTTTTCACAGTCTGTAGGTTGTCTTTTCATTATGTTGATGGTCTCCTTTGCTATGCAAAAACTTACAAGTTTGATTAGGTTTCATTTGTTTATTTTTGCCTTTATTTCCAGTCCCTTGGGAAACTGACCTATGAAAACATTGCTATGATTTGTGGACTTCTGTGAGTTTGGAGACTTGTTTTCCTGTTTTATTCAGTGGGTTACCATACCTTACTACCACTGCTTATTTCAGAGCTCAGAGTCCCAGGTGTGGCTGGTGGGAGCCCCTTCAAGCTGGTTTCTCTATCTTTTGACATGTCTGTCTCTACCTCTACAGTCTTGCTCTCTGTATCTGTGTAGAGAGACCAAGATGCTCACATATACAAACACACCTGCATCTGTATTTTCCTGGGTTTCTGTGTGTCCTAAATGCGGAGGTCTTGCCAGCATCTTCATTCCAACCCAGCATCACAAGGTTCACGCTAAGCTTGCCGCTTTTCCATATTTGTAACTCTCTTCTCCCGTAGTGAGAAGCCTGGCTGCATTTATGCCTACTGTTGTTTGATCAGTTTTTCTCTGTGTAGCCATGCTCCATAAGTGCTGTGACCCGCTCCCCTGTGTGGACGCTTTCTTCCTGCATCCAGGCTCTGACCCCCAGATCTCTGCTCCAGCTTCCTCTGCCCTTGGCCTTAGCCATGCAGCCTGTCTTGTCCGCCCCCAGCTCACAGCTTTGGGACTGAATTGCTGAGAATGGAATGGGAAGAGGAGGCAGAAGAGGAAGAAGAGGAGGGGCAGAGAGGTTTCAGTGCTGACTTTTGCTCGTCCACCTTATGTAGGAATCACCTTAGGTCATTTATATTTGTCCTTCAGATCGTTTTCCCAAGTATGTCAGGTTGTTACTGATGAGCTGCTAAGTCTGCCTGACTCTTTGTGACCTCACAGACTGCAGCACGCTAGGCTCCCCTGTCCTCCACTAACTCCCAGAGTTTGCTCAGACTCATGTCCATTGAGTCAGTGAGGCTATCTAACCTTCTAGTCCAGTCAGTTACAAATAATGGTAATTTTACTTCCCCTTTCCAAATCTTATACCTCCTTTCTTCTCATCTGATTTTACTGCTTAACCCTTCCAGGATGTCTTTAAGCTTTAGCAACTATAAAGACTTTATGGGAGTGCTTCTTTGATTTTCCCACTTATCATAGAACTTACAGGCTTTTGGGTAGAGACTGGTAAATTTCATCAGAGTGACCCTTCTTAAATGCAAACCTGATCACATCACACTCCTGTCTCAAACTTTTAGACTCATTAACAGGTGAATAAAGAAAACTATATATACACAATGGAATATTACTCAGCCATAAAAAGAATGAAATAATGCCATTTGCAGCAAATGGATGGACCTAGAGGTTATCACACTAAGTGAAGTAAGTCAGACACAGAAAGACAAAATGTCATATGAAATCTCTGATACATGGAATTTTAAAAAATGCTACAAATGAGCTGATTTACAAAACAGAAGTAGAGTCACAGTTGTAAAAAATTATGGTTACAGAGGTGAAAGTGGGGCAGATAAATTGGGAGATTGGCATTGACATACACACACTAACTATATATAAAATAGATAATGGACAAGGACCTACTCCTGTAGCACAGGGAACTCAGCTCAATATTCTGTAATTGCCTGTATGGGAAAAGAATCTAAAAGAGAGTGGGTATATGTATATGTGCAACTGATTCACTTTGCTACACAGCAGAAACCAGCACAACACCCTAAATCATCTGTACGCCAATAAAAATCGGAAAAAATAAGAGAAAAAAATCGGAAAAAATAAGAGAAAAAAATCGGAAAAAATAAGAGAAAAAGACAAGTATCATATGGTATGCCATACGTGTGGGATCAAAAAGACGGTACACGGCTTCCCTGGTGGCTCGGTGGGAAATAACCCTTCTGCCAATGCAGGAGACACTGGGAGATCCCACACGCCGCAGAGCAGCTTAGCCTGTGGGCCACAACTGCTGAGCCTACGCACCACCACAACTGAGGCGCACATGCCTAGAGGCCTGCTCCGCAACAAGAGAAACTGCTGCAGTGAGAGTTCTCTGAGCACTGGACTGGAGAAGAGCCCGTGCAGCAACAAAGACCAGCACAGCCAAAAGTACATGCATAAATAATTTTAAAGGTAAAAATGATGCAGATGAACTTATTTGCAAAACACACTTAGCAAGCAGACTTACGGGCCCCGGCGCCAGGCTTCTCCGCACTTGCTGGCTCCTCTGCATGGGGACCTCTCTTCTTAGCAACCACGGTGGCGTCTGCTCCTTTGAGAAGTGTGCTGTGGTTTCCTCAAGCAGAGGTCCTCTCCTCTTTCACTGTCATCTCTGCACCTGATCTCTCTTCAAATGATGGCGTGAGTCCATCTGTGTGCTCAGAACAGAATATTGGTTGAAAAAATATTGTTGCTGTTACTGCATTCACAAACCCGCCTAGTCATTACTTGTTTCTGTGGCCGCCTCTTCAAGTCTGAGCCCTGCTTGGTGATAGGGTGTGCATGCCTGCGTGTTGAATCTCTTCAGTCGTGTCCGACTCTCTGTGACCCTATGGGCTATAGCCTGCCACGCTCCTCTGTCCATGGGATTCTCCACAGCAAGAATACTGGAGTGGGTTGCTCTTTCTTCCTCCAAGCGATCTTCCCAACCCATTCAACCCAGGGTCCCTTGAAGTCTCCTGCACTGAAAGGCAGGCTCTTTACCATCACCCCCAGAGAATCCCCCAGTGATAGGGACCAAGCCTTAAAAACTTTTCTAGTGTGCGGGCCTAGTGCAGTCGCTGGTGTGTCTGTCCCAGGGCTTTCTACATTCAGTGTATCACTGTCTTTTAATTGCATATTTACATTACCTGCATTGTTAAAGTTTTAAGGCAAATTGAAAAAGCACCATTCTCAGTTCTAACAGAAATTTTAAACAAAACAGAAAAAAAAATGAAGAAGAAATTAAAATCACCTGCTTCCCCAGTCCCCAGAGATAATATTAGAATTCGAATATGAATGTATTTCCTCCCAGTCACTTTCTATGCAGATGGCTGTGTTTACCGGGTGTGTCCTTCTCTGTCTTGGCTTTTCTGTTATTTTTAGTTTTATTGGCGTATAGTCGCTCCACAATGTTATGTTGTTTTTCTGCTGTGCAGCAAAGCCATCTCTGTGCATTCCTGATGGTGATGAGAGACGATTCACAAGTAGTATTTGGTGAGTTGCACTAGCGTCACTCAAGTGGAATCGGTTGGGCATATTTTAAAATTAAGAATATTTCAGGGATTTTATGCCCACACTTCCTCTACCTTTTAAAAAGGGAGTGTGGTAAACTGGTAATGATTTAAAAAAAAAAAAAGAAGAAGAAAGCGATGAGAGGGTAGAGAAGTCTGGTCCATGAGAAAAGGGAGCAGTTGCTCAGCTGTGTGTTCCTAGACCGCTGGATCTCCCCCGGCCTCTGTGGAGTGGGGTGCTGCCTGAGGTCTTGCCCCAGCCCGAGGGACCCTGATTCTTTGGGAGGACGGGGGCACAGCAGTGACTGGGGGTGAACGAGGGCAGACCTCTCCCGGCTGCTGCAGGCTGGCTAATGAGGAGGTGACTTCCGCTTATGAGGAGGGTCATAGACGAAATGAAATGAAGAACTGCTTGGCCATACCAGAGAGAAAGGGATGAGCCAGCTCGCCTTGTGGATTTCATGGAGATCACCGCCTTGGGTCGCCTGGGTCTCCACCTGCCGGGAAACCAGGCGACTACAGTGTGGCTGGCACCTTGCCTGCCCTTCCAGCTCGGTGACCTGATGCCACCCAGGGGCTCAGACCAGGGTTAAGCGTGGCACCTGGTGCCCACGGGGGCCCCGCTGAGAGAGCACGGAGGGTGGGGGGCCCTTCCCGTGGGCTCGGTGGTGGTCGGTGATCGGGGAGGCGGGCTGGGCCAGTGAGGAGGTTGGGGGAGGGACGTCCAGGCGGCGAGGCAAGTGCAGAGGCGGGGCGGGGATGGGGCGCGCGTCTGTCCGGGCGTGGTCACCGGTCACCCAGGGCTCCTGCTCGGTCACTGACGCTCCCGGGGCCACTTTCCTTCCTGGTAAAACCACTTGTTCATCTTCAAGCCAGAACCTTCCAATAAGACTTTTGCCACAGTCCTTGGAGTTGCCTTTAATCCTTCCCTTTTTTGACTTGGAAATTAGGACCGGAGATGGGAAACTGCTTAGGAGAGGTCACACAGCAAGAAGGAAGGAGAGCCAGGCTTTGATCCCAGAATCTTTGGCTCTTGATATATATTTTTTTTTTCATCCTCCCAGAAAACATGCCAGTCCACGCTGGAGAGGAGGTCTGGTGAGGTTTTTTGAAAGCTGTGAAGCACTTTTCACATGTAAGGTCTGAGTAAATGAGACAGATTTACTTTATGGCTAGAGAGTCTGAGCCGCCCTAAGTTAGGATTAAGAATACGTTCCCTCTTTCCTTGTGTAAGTGTGTGTGTGAGCCTGTGTGTGAGCGTGTGTGTGTATCCGAGAGGAGGCGGGAGGAGAGACCACATGAATCTTGATTAATTACTTCAGAAGTTTCATTTCAAGGGTGGAAAGCTAGGTTGCATTCCTGCCAGCATCTGAAAAAAAGCCCCTTCTTGGCACATTGCTGTGCTTCTAAGATCAGGTAGCTAGAATGGCAATTACAGCTCAGTCGTCTGTGTGTGTGTGCGCGCGTGCCCACATGCTTGTTTTACGTTTCAATTTATGAAAGGCTCAGGTTCAACGGACAGACCCAGCATCCCTGTGGGCACAGTAGGCAGCTGGTTCTCTGGGCACACATGTGCTTCTTCCGCGTGTCCGAAGGCTTAGCCGCCCGCAGGTGGGTTTTGTGCACGTTGGGAGTGTGGTCCTGGTGTTGACCCTCAGTGACTGGGCGGGCATCTTGCTGGTCTTATAGACTCGAACCCATACAGGTAATAGTGAAGGAGGTCCAACCAGTCCATCCTAAAGGAGATCAGTCCTGGGTGTTCATTGGAAGGACTGATGCTGAAGCTGAAATGCCAATTCTTTGGCTACCTGATATGAAGAGCTGACTCACTGGAAAAGACTGATGCTGGGAGGGATTGTGGGCAGGAGGAGAAGGGGACGACAGAGGATGAGATGGCTGGATGGCATCACCGACTCGATGGACATGAGTTTGGGTGGACTCTGGGAGCTGGTGATGGACAGGGAGGCCTGGCGTGCTGCAGTTCATGGGGTCGCAAAGTCGGACACGGCTGAGAGACTGAACTGAACTGAAGAGAGAAGACAGTGAGCTCCTGTCTCCTCACCGCGTCTCCGCCCCTCCACCCCCCCCATCTCCAGGTTCCACCTGTCTCTGCACATACCTCTGCCTTCCCAGGAACGCAGGGCCCCACTTGCTCCTCTCCTAGAACTTCATTTTCTCCTTATCGGCTGACTCGCCCCCACAGCACCCTGTGAACCACTCTGCTGGATTGCTGTCTGGTTCTGAGCAGCTTCAATGGATTTCCAGCCCGTTCTCCATCTCCCCTTTCTAGCCAACCAGCTTCTCTCGGTCCTTAATGTTCTGAAAGTGAGTGACGACATGTCTCGGGGTGGGCTTAACGTTTTATCCCGGATGGCGTTAGGTGGAAAACGACCTTTCCCCGCGGGGGCTTGTCTCTCCCACTTGCTCTCTGTCTGGGTGCTGTCTCTCTTCCGGCCTCGGTCTGCGCCTCCTGGAGCTCCTGCGGGTCCTCCACACCCTCGCCTGTATTTATGTTCTCCGTTTCTTTACGGCATGTTCTTTGGAAACTTGCTGCGGTGTTCTGGGAGAACGGCTTTGCCGCCATTCTCGCCACATTACTGTGAACTTCATGCTCTTCAGCTTTCATTCATCTCTTTTTTAAAGACTGCTGCTTTCCTTTCCCGTGGTCGTCATGGACTTCTGGTTCCTTTCCCGTGGCCTCATGGACTTCCGGTTCCTTTCCCGTGGC
>NW_024070188.1:87518643-87643965 GCF_014754425.2 Oryx dammah | reverse complement strand
GGTTCCTTTCCCGTGGCCTCATGGACTTCCGGTTCCTTTCCCGTGGCCTCATGGACTTCCGGTGCTCTCACCTGTGCTCCTTAGGTGGCCCCTCTGTGGTTTGCACGTGCAGCCCTTGCTCTCTAAAGCTCAGTGTCCCTGCTCACAGAGCAGCCGGGTTTTCACGTTGGGAGGTGCTAACTCTGCCCCATGCGTCGGGCTTGTAGCTGCTCCCTCGTCTCAGGGCTGTGATTCCTTCTAGACTGTTCCTTTCGGACGTGCTGGCTGACCGCTGCGGCGTGGGGCGGGGAGGCAGGAGCCGTGACCTCGAGGCCAGGTGCCCTCTCGGCTTGCAGGGGCCATGCTGCCTTGCCGGGAACCCTGGCTGCTGAACTCTCAGGGATGCTGCTCCTGGCTGTCTGCTTGGTCGTCCAGCCCTGGGCCCGGCCTGTCCACTAGGAGGCCGACACCTTGTGGGGGAGAAGGTGGGAGGAAGGGGACATGCCGGCCCCCGCCCGGGTCCCCGGGAGCAGCACAGGAACTTCCAGGGAGCCCTCCTGCAGCTTTCGTGACCCTCTTCTTCTCTCCGAAAAATAGACGATCTGGATGAAATAATGCCCAGGGAGTCAACTTTCTAGGCTGATTGCCACAAATCATCCAAAGATAGCCAGTGTCTCAATGCGAATCCAGAAGCTAGATGTAACTCATCGTGTTTCTTTGGTCTGATCCGCATAGGATGGTACGTAATGTTTCTCATAGAGAGGGCAGTGGATAAAGGGCTCATGATATTTTTACGGCAAAGCACTGTGCTTTTTCGTATGCCTTCCTAGGATCGTGAGAGACAGAGGAAAGCCCGGAGCTCTGGGATGGGCCCCAGGGCCCCTCCCTCTCCGCCTCCCCTCCCCACCCCACCCTGCTCCGGAGACGACCGTTTCTTGCCCCGCAGTATGGAAACCATCAGCCACAGGAACATTTTTTAGGAATCTCCTCACCTTGGCTCCTCACTCCACTGAGCATATTGCAGACTTTTCCCTCTGTTCTCACTGGGCGATCCTGCCAGGAACAACCCCAGGCGAGGAGCTGAGCCTGGAACTCTGTGCTGCCTTCGGAAGCAACTGTGACCCGTCGCCTCTCTGCACGCAGCCCTGGTCCGCGGGCCCCTGTGGCTGTGTTTCCAGCTTTTCTTTTCATCCACCCATGGATGCTCTCGCCTCTCGTTTCTCCAGTTAAAGTGATGACAGAAGCATCAGGAAACTAAACCCTCCTGATACATGCAGGGAGATGAGACTCTTTCAGTCAGCTCACTGGAGGGGTGTGTGTGTATGTGTGTGTGTGTGTGTGTGTCTGTGTGTGTCTGTGTGTGTCTGTGTGTGTCTGTGTCTGTGTGTTCTCAGTCATGTCCGACTCTTTGAGACCCCATGGACTGTAGCCCACCAGGCTCCCGTGTCTGGAGGGGATTGCCATGCCCTCCATGGGATCTTCCCGACCCAGGGATTACAGCTGCGTCTGCAGCATTGGCAGGCGGATTCTTGACCACTAGCGCCACCTGGGAGGCCTGGAGCCGTTCTTTGTAATCACTTCTTTCTGTAGAACAGGCGTCCCTTGGCCTTTCCCGTTCATCCTGGGCCACTGTGCCCTTCACTCCTGCGCGCGCACACGTCCAGCGTCCTGCTCCGGCGCCCCTTCAGTACTTGGTGGCGAGAGGATGCCGGGAGAGCTCTGCTTGAAGGTCCTGGAGGCTCCCGGTCTCCGTTCAGTCAACCAGCGAGTCCTCCTTCTAGCTTTTCTTGCGAGTGAGAAGCTCTCTGTGTGAGTTCTGATCTGGGAAGGATCAGAAATACCAGGTTCATGCTTTTCTGCTGAGCTGCTCTGAGGCTGGCGCTGGGCTGCCAGGCGCGGACTCAGGCATGGACGCTGCGGGACCCTCCCCCCTCGGCCTTGGCCGCCCACCCCCAGCCCTGAGCCCTGCAGGGTCTCCAGGGTGGCGTGCACCGAATTGGGACTCCCTCAATCCAAGATAGAACACATCTATTTTCAAGCCAGTTGCTGCTTTTGTATTATAATTTGTCTCAGAACATGTCTGCCTCTTTCCAAAGAGTCTAAATTTCCTTTAAGATTGGCTGATTTCCTAAAGGAAATCCATCCTGAATATTCACTGGAAGGACTGATGCTGAAGCTCTGATATTTTGGCCACCTGGTGTGAAGAGCCGATTCATTGAAAGAGACCCCGACGCTGGGAAAGATTGAGGGCAGCAGAGAAGAGAGTGGCAGAGGATGAGATGGTTGGATGGCATCACCAACTCAATGGATATGAGTCTGAGCAAATGCCGGGAGATGGTGAAGGACAGGGAAGTCTGGTGGGCTACAGTCCATGGGGTCACAAAGTCTCGGACACGACTGAGAGACTTGCACCCACCCCTCCTGGAGAAGGGCTGGGCAGCTGTTGGCCTGGCTCCTGGCCCTGCTGCATATGGCTGGTGGTGACTTATCGTCAACCTCCAGGCCACAGTCACTCCATCACATGCTCCCCGAGGGTGGACTTATGCAGCTCACCACTCTTTAGGAAAAGATATATTTGAGAACACACCACCCTGTGTATATAGCAGACTCTTAAGACCCCACTCATCCTTTGATTCCATGACCTGGTTCAATTCTGAATCACAGCAGACATGCCTTCTCATGTGCCCAGTGGACAGAAAAAATCCTATAGTCCACTCCTTCCTGTATGAGCAGTTATGTTTTTGTAATTAAGTGAGAACCATGGGAAGAGGTAGAATCTGGTGAACTGGGCCACAGTTTAAATAGAAAGTGTTAAAATATTCCTGCCACGTGGATGAACGGTTAGTTACTTTGCTCACAGACACGAGAAGGATCCTCCAAGTGACTATCACGGGAGTTGCGATCCTGAACATGCTGAAATTTCACAAGAACTGCTTTTCTTGTGCAACTTTCATCATTCTGGTTAGGTTTCTAGAGACACTGGTAAAATTTGGAGCTGGGCAGAACCACTTCAAAGAATTAAACCACAAGAAACCAGAGTCGAGTCACTTGAACAGAGGAGGTTTTAGAAAAGGACTAAGTGAGAGGGAGAGAAATTGCCAGGGGTATTGAGTCCTTCTCTTGAACTCCTAAAAATGTGGAAAAACAGTAACAGCTTAGGTATTTCTCCTGGTAATGCAGGATGGCCCCCTCCATTGTCTAGTCTTGCATATGTACTTATCCTGTGCTTACATGAGTTAAGGAGAGATTGCTGAAAGGAAGAGACTGCTGTCATGACATAATTTAATCATTTTTGAGACTTTTTTGCTTTTAAATAGCTAATAGCATTGGACATTTTAACATTGAAAAGACCCTTAACAGTTTTTTAGTCTTTCTCTGTATCTTCTGTACAGTTTATTAATATGTCCATTTTACAGATGTGACAGTTGAGGTTCAAAAGATTAAGAAATATGTTCACAAATTATAACAAGAAAGTATTAACTGTTTGCACTTCCCTATGTAGCTTTAAAATTTTTCATATGAATTCAGTATATATTGTCACATACTATAACCTATCAACATATGTCTGCAGGAATCAGCATTTTTTATTTGCTGCCCTGCTAAGTTCCTCCCATTTTTCTTTGTTATGATGTCTTGTTTGTGCTACAGGTTATTATTTTACCAGGTTATAGAATTTTTTTTAAGGATATAGATTCTTTAAATTCTTTGGTTTTGTATAATTTTTTCAGTGTCAATGTTTCTAAATACCCGGATTTTTATGAGAAGAAGAAAAAGACAGTACAGGCAGAGGGAACAGCATGTGCAGAGGCTCAGAGGCAGGGGTGGAGTCCAACTGGGAATGGAGAGATGGAGGTAGGCGTGGAGATGCTGGGTGTCAATCCAGGGCATCAGGGCTGCCCGTGGCAGGAGGCGGGCAGGCAGGACAGGCATGTGAGCACCTGGGCTTCCGGAGGCTCGGTTCAAAACACTGGGGGAAATGAAGTGGATGTGGGGGGACCGGCAGAGGGAGACAATTTGAAGTCATTGCCAAGATCTAAGTGAGAGATGCGTGTGTGTGTGCTGAGTTGCTCAGCTGGGTCTGACTCTTTGTCACCCCACAGACTATAGCCCACCAGGCTCCTCTGTCCATGGGATTCTGCAGACAGGAATACTGGAGTGGGTTGCCATGCCCTCCTCCAGGGGATCTTCCCCACGCTGGGATCAAACCCATGTCTCTTATGCCTCTTGCATTGGCAGGAGGGTTCCTTACCCCCAGTGCCACTTGGCAAGCCCAAGTGAGAGATAATGAGACCTAAATCCAAGCCACGGAAGTGGAAAATGGATGAGGAGTGCCATGAAAATGAACCTTCTGCCTTTGCTATGCTCTTTCTGCTTCCAACCCTCCATTCAGAGCCTGACCTTCAACAGCAGCAGGTGGGGAGACTTGGGTCTTGTACAGGCCAAGCCACCAGTCAAGCAGGAAGCTGGTTTGCCCGGGCATGTTCAGTGCGCGTGCTGTTGAGCTGTGATGGAGAACAGGACTGTGGTGGCCCGTGGGAGACATTGCAGAACATGCCAGCACATCTGAGAATCTCTGTCCAACCAGGTCTTCCCACGAGCACCAAGGAGAGCCTCGGCAGGCTGCAGGGTGCTCAGACCAAGCCCAGCTGCAGCTATATTGAGTCTGTCAGTTGTGGCTGTTTATTCACCTGAAGGCTTAGCCAATCTGACAGCTGTTCCCAATGTCCTTCCCCGCAGTCTCCTCCCCCACAGAGCTGTGAAGAGCAAATGCTGGCCTCGGAGCCTCCTTTGGGTGCGGAGGTGGCCGTGGGATACCCTGTGGCCCGTGAGACACAAACCAAAGAAGCTCACGCTCTGTACGTGGAAGAAGCGACAGGCGAACTTCATGCTTCCCTGCGAAGGCCACGCTGCTGCTGCCCCTGTGGTCCTCTGGGCTTGAATGCCACCCACCCCCGGACACACACACCTGGCAGCTAGGAGCCAGCAGGACGACGATGCTGGAGGTGATGTCCACGCTGATGGTGGAAAGAAGGGAAGTCGGGGGTGTGAGGACCACACTGGCCTCCGCTTCCTTCTGCTCCTCTTGTCTCAGAGAAACCAAGTCCTGAAGTGCAGGCTCTGGAGCTGGGTTTTCTGTAGCTCAAGTGTTTCCCTGTGTGATACACAGTGGCTTTTCTCCTTCCTTAGGAGCTGAGGGTTTCCTCACCTGTTGAGGCTAAGCCCTGAGTATCTAGAAACAAGCCTAGCTTCTCTGTGGTCACATCATCACTGCTTTTACCCCTGGGTTTGGTAACGGAATCATAGTAACATCAGTAATCACAATAGTATTAATGTCAGAAGTGATGTCTGCGGTAATACTTCTATCCTGTAAAATTTAACTCACAAATTTCCCTCTCTCCATACAAAACCCTCACGTGCATGTTTTTAGTGGTTTTATTCCTAGTGGCCAAAAACGCAATGGAAGCAACCCAGATGTCCTTCAGTAGGCAAGTGGATGGATAAACTGTGGCTTATCCAGACAATGAAATGTTATTCGGCTCTAAAAATAAATGAGCCATCAAATCAGGAAAAGATGTGGAGGAAACTTACATGCATATTCCTAAGCGAAAGAAGTCAGTCTGAAAAGACTGTGTACTGTACGACATCAACCATAGGACGTTGTGGAACAGGCAGAACTGTGAAGGCCAGCACAAAAATCAGTGGTTGCCTTGGGTTCAGAAGGAGGGAGGGGGCTTGCCTGGGGGTTAGGAATGTGCCTGCCAATGCGGGAGGCATGGGTTCAATTCCTGGTCCAGGAAGATCCCACATGCCTCAGAGCAACTAAGCTGGTGTGCTGCAGTTACTGAGCCACGCTCCACAACAAGAGAAGCCACGGCAATGAGAAGGCCAAGCACAACTGGAGAGGAGTCCCTGCTTGCTGCAGCTAGAGAAAAGCCCATACGTAGCAACAAAGACCCAGCACTGCCAAAAGTAAAATAAAATTAAATAAATGAATAAGATTTGTTAAAGAGGGAGGGAGGTGTGGACAGAGGGAGCATAGGGTTTTGAGGGCAGTAAAACCACTCTGTATGTAGTTTTACGATAGATATGACACTGTAACGGCAAATACGTGATGCATGTATTTGACAGAACCCATAGAATGTGCCACGTTAAGAGTGGCTGCCCAAGGTAAACTGTGGACTGAAGTTAATAAGAATGTATTAATATTGCTTCATCAGTTTTAACACTATGTCTTGGCACTACATCAATGCCAAGTATTCGAGATAGGGAAGCAGAGTCCAGGGCAGGAGGGGATTATGGGAATTCTGTGTTTTCTGCTCAATTTTCTGTAACCCTAAGACTGCTCAAAGGAAAAAGTGCACTAATTTTTAAAAGGCACAGTGGTAAAGAATCTGCCTACAATGCAGGAAACTTGGGTTCGATCCCAGGTCAGGATGATCCCCTGGAGGAGGGCATGGCAACCCACTCCAGTATTCTTGCCTGGAGAATCCCCTGGACAGAGGAGCCTGATGGGCTACAGTCCATGGGGTCGCAAAGAGTTGGACACGGCTGAGTGACTGAGCCCAGAATTTTAAAAAACTGCTAACAACCACATTTCTGTCTCTTACTCTTGAAGGAGTAAGTATTTTAGAAATTAATATTTCATCCTTGAATGTTGTAAGGGGTAAGTGGGAAGTGCTATTAAGTAAATGGTTTTAAAGCACTTTCTTGGTAGCTTCCCTGATATCTCAGCTGGTAAAGAATCGCCTGCAATGCGGGAGACCTGGGTTCGATCCCTGGATTGGGAAGATCTGCTGGAGAAGGGAAAGGCTACCCACTCCAGTATTCTGGCCTGGAGAATTCCATGGACTTTATAGTCCCTGGGGTCGCAAAGAGTTGACACCACTGAGCGGCTTTCACTTAAAAGCACTTCTGTAAGAACGGAGAAGATAAAGGCTTGGAGTCACAGACCTGCCCTGGAGTCAAGCCTAGTCTGTGAAGTTCGGTTCGAAAGTTCTAGCGAATGCCAAAATGCTAGCTCGGCAGCAAGCTAAAACAAAAACAGAAACAAAAACAGATTCTTTACTTTTCAAGTCTCCCTTGTTTCCATTCATAATTCCTCCTGATGCTGGATTTAAAATGTCACCTCGGGGTGGCCAGGAGAGAGGCTGCTTGGCCATTTCAGTTAGGAGAGGTCAGAAAACCCACAGCCCTGGAACAGGAACGCGCTGTGGCCTCTTAACAAAAGTATTAAGTGACTGAGCAAACATATGGAAAAGATTCCTTTGAGAGCGATGGGGGCAGAGTGGGAAGAACCACTGAGCGCGTTTGAGCCTTGCAGACTTGGGGGACCCGGTGAGGTGTGTCCAGACAGCCGCAGACCCAGTCTACCGGGCTGACCTGCCGGGGTGAGGGGTGTGGCTTCCGGCCTCTCCCAAAGTTCTCAGGCTTCTGGAGATGTCCCCCTATTTCTTTAAGAAGACAGAATGAACACTTCATGGGAAAAATGTCACAGATTCTACTGCAATAATAATACTGAAGAACTTCCGTTCAATAATACTGAAGTCAAGTTTCAGAGGAGGTGGGAAGTGCGTGTAAAACTGAGGTGCTCGATGCTTTTCATGTGTTTTCTGCACATGCTAGAAAACAGGACCAGTCCAGGGCACATGCTTATTACCATGACTCCAACCTCGAATTCCGGCAAAATATCACCACGATGGGTGAACCCTGTTGCCCTAGAAGCTGTTCTGTGCTGCTCAATGAGAGCTATGGGACCTAAGTTGAGGACACAGGATACACACAGGTGAAAACGAAAAATGGGAATGAATTGTGGCAGAGGCCGTGATGGCCACGTGGTCAGAACAGAACCGTGCAAGAGGGGAGGGGGGGTCTGGAGCCAGAGAGCAGACTTTGAATCCTGGCCAGGGAAGTCATCCAATTTCTCTGAGCCTCACTGCTTCATATGAGAAATTGAGGGTACCACTCCCCATTTCAGGGGGTTACTGGGAAAAGGAAATAAGACATGTCAGCAAGTACTTAACACATTTCCTGGAGCAGTACGTTGTTGATCAATGTTAACTAATTATTATAAATTATTACAGAGACTGTGTGATAAAGGGCTTCCCCGATGCCTAGTGGGTAAAGAATCCGCCTGGAATGCAGGAGACACAGGAGACGTGAGTCCTATCCCTGGGTTGGGAAGATCCCCTGGAGAAGGAAATGGCAACCCACTCCAGTATCCTTGCCTGGAAAATTCCGTGGACAGAAGAGCCTGGTGGGCTACAGACCAAAGGGTTGCAAAAAGCAGGGGACAACTGAGCAACTAAGCACACACAATATGCTGTTGATCAGTCTTAACCATTTATTATAATTATTACAGCAACTGTGTGATGAAATGCCAGTTGGGGAGTTTGGACTCTGCAGCTAGAACAGTGCCTGGCACTTTGAAGGTCTTCGATAAAAGTTTGTTGAATGGATAAATGGAGCCAGCATCCTTCATTAAAAGAAAGCAAGATCATCACTCATAGTGGGAGGGCAATGGCTCAACCTGGATCTGGAGGATTCAGTGGGAAGAAGAGTTGGAAAATTAAACCAGAAGAAAAGGCAGGTGGTGCTGAAGGGTGGTGATCAGACCCCTGTCAATGGAAGAAGGGGCGTTGGGAGGAAACCTAGCTAGGATAGAGGATGCGGGTCCTTGAAAGAGGCCCTCGAACATGAGGGTCAAGAGTTGGAATTTCCCATCATGCACCTGAGGGTGAGGTTCCTAGAGGAGTGATCCGGCATTGCTCATGAGGTCCACAGGAAGGGCAGCCAACTGCTGCAGGGACCCAGGCAAGGGAGGCATTGAGCAGGGAGGCCTGAAGATGTGGACCCAGGAAGTGGCCAGTCCTGGGTCCGGGATGCTCTGAGGAGCTCAGAGGGTGTCCCGAGGAAGACAGGACCAAGTTTGATCTAACTATTCAGGCTAAATTGAAGTTCTGCAAAGCTGAGAGGGGAAAAAGAGTGCACAGGTAATACCCCACTAGGTGATGATACCATGAATTTAGAATCAGAGTTGGCATAGTGACATCTGTTCTGTTGCCTGTGACCTAACTGGTTACTTTACAGAGCTGGTGAGTAGGGTGTGATTCTGCGTCGGTTCAGAAGTGGTTTTAAAGATCCTCCCCCAGCCAACGAGACACAACAAAGTCGTGGGTGTTGCTTATATCAGCCTTGAAAAAGGTCTCTAGGACTTTAGTCCATCCCCAGCACTGACTTTTAGAGCTTGAAGGCACATATCAAGATGCGATATGTTTGAGCCAAAGATAACTCACATTTCCATATCAGTCAAACTTACATGAGAGAAGGATGTGCAAAGAAATCAGTAACTTTCCAAAAAGGACACAAATGCTTTATTAAATCTGGATAAGAGACAAGATCTCCCACCTTTTGCCCCAGTTGCACACGGTTTCATTGAGTTTTTGCCGTCGGTTTTGTTCCCTGTGTAGTCTGCTTCTTATCTGAGGACTTAACGAGATCAGGCTGGTGACCAACCTTTAATTCAGATTTCACTCTCTTCAGTTCTTTAGACTTCCGAGGTTCAGTTGAAGGCTGTATGTGTGTGCTAAGTCACTTCAGTTATGTCCAACTGTTTGCAACCCCAGGGACTGTAGCCACCAGGCTCCTCTGTCCATGAAGTTTCCCAGGAAAGAATACTGGAGTGGGTTGCCATTTCCTCCTCCAGGGACAAGCCCTGTTACTATGAATGAATTATGTGGGATTAAATACTTCACATCAAGCCATATATAAGCCTGTTAAACCTTTAGCAAAGACTGTACTTTTCTGTGTGTAAGAATAACGTTTAGAACTTTCTCTGGGTTTTCTTACTCAGATCATAGAGCATGTTTTAAATTCTGGAAACTAACCATGTTTTCCAACTCAGTCTCACTTCACTTTTTAAGGGAAATAATATAACAATAAGGAAGTCTAGTTTAACAAGAAGAAAGGAAAAACAAGAGACTGGACTAGATTGATACTACATATTAATTTTTTAAATAAGTCTCTTACATCAGCATCCTTATTTTTATATTTTAGCCCTCATTATTATAATTATATAATAGTTATGTTTTTATTTTCCCATTTTCTCCCCTAACTCGTTTTTACTTCCTATCAACAGCGAAACAGCCAGCCTGCCCCCACGGTGAGTGCACACAGATGAGGCCCGCTGTGTCTTCCCCAATTCCTCTCCCCCGGAATTAGCACAGGAGGAGGGCGGAGGGGCTCCTGACTCCTGCAGAGGAGAGGCACGGTGCAGCTCTGACCCTCAGGCCTGGTTCTCAGTTTACACTGCAGCGTCTCCTGGGAATGAGAGAGACGTGGATTCCGGAGTCCCACCCCCAACCCCCGCCCCATGTAGTGGGTTCTGCTGACCACTGTGATGTCACTAATGCCGAGTTGGGGACCTGTATGTGTACAACAAGCTCTTCCAAGAGAGTCAAAAGGGGAATGGGCAGGTACTTCTGCCATCACGTGATGTCTGCTTTCCTAAAATCTAACATGCTTGCAAAATTGTGCATTAAAAACCACAGGACTTATAGCGAAATGCAAGGAGGGCCACAACACTCAAAAACTTTATTAGTAACACAGAATGAAAGGGCAGCAACTCAATAAACACAGCAGCACGTTTGTCCATGTGGACTGGCTAAGAAACGTGTGGATGTTGCGATGAACCCGTCACTTTGTAAGGTCACCTTGAAAAAGCCTGAAGTTTGCTTCTGGAAGTGGAGGCCCATGTTGCCAGGGGCTTAGCAGTCCCACACCCCTGTCTGCAATGGGAAGAGAACAAGAGAACCAGAGAGAGAGAGAGATCCCGAGAGCAAAAGAATAGGGAGAGGAAAGGGGAAATTGAGGAGAGGGTAGGCCCAGGGCAAAGGGTGCAGCCGACGTTCCAGAGAAGTGCCGGTGGGAGGGTCTTCTCAACCAGACAGAAAGTCGACCCCCAGATGTGGTCAGCTCGTCGTCCTGGAGACCCGAGCACACGTGCTCTTTATGTGCTGCTGCTGCGGTCGCCTGGTTCACGCAATGAAACCCACGTGGGCGAGCCAAACAAGGCTCAAGTCGTTGCCTTATGTGTCGGTCGTGCTGGAACAGATCCTCATGCGCCCGAGCAGGCCTGGCAGCCTTTACACCAGGACCCTGGCAAGTCCTCCAAGTCAAGGCTGCATCCCCCGCCCCCTGCACCCCACGCACCTGTTAGATACTTCCCAGCACACTGCTGGTTGTAAAACACCGAATGGAGGAATTTCTGTTTATCAAGCGCCTAATAAATGGTCAGAATTAATGCAGCTTCCCCGGGCAGAAGTCAAGCGGGATTCATGAAACACACTGGAACTAGCAGTAGACAGGGCAAAGCAGGTGCCCCAGAACAGGAGCAGGGCGGCCAGCACCGCTGAGCAGATGCCCCCACTGACGGAGAGGAAGCTAGTAACTCCCCGGACACACCTGCTCCACCATCCCCTGCAGGTGCAAAGAGACACTGAAGATCGTGCGTCCCAAATTCGTAGCAGCTTTTGGAATTATTTTCAAGGTGGGAACAAAACAGGGAATGACAGCAAGCTCCAGTGAGACTTTAGTCATTTTGTGAAGATACTTTAAACTGACACTTTTACCTCTCCTGCCAAATCCCACTACATATATGGTTTACTGCTCCTTGGAAGGAAAGTTATGACCAACCTAGATAGTATATTCAAAAGCAAAGACATTACTTTGCCAACAAAGGTCCATCTAGTCAAGGCTATGGTTTTTCCAGTGGTCATGTATGGATGTGAGAGTTGGACTGTGAAGAAAGCTGAGCACCGAAGAATTGATGCTTTTGAACTGTGGTGTTGGAGAAGACTCTTTAGAGTCCCCAGGACTGCAAGGAGATCCAACCAGTCCATCCTAAAGGAAATCAGTCTTGGGTGTTCTTTGGAAGGAATGATGCTGAGCTGAAACTCCAGCACTTTGGCCACCTCATGCGAAGAGTTGACTCATTGGAAAAGACTCTGATGCTGGGAGGGATTGGGAGCAGGAGGAAAAGGGGACGACCGAGGATGAGATGGCTGGATGGCATCACCGACTCGATGGATGTGAGTCTGAGTGAACTCCGGGAGATGGTGATGGACAGGGAGGCCTGGCGTGCTGCTATTCATGGGGTCGCAGAGAGTCGGACACGACTGAGCGACAGAACTGGATTGAACTGACACTGTTGATGACTGAATGAGATATTTAGTAAATGAAGTGGTAGCAGACATTTATCGAACAAAGTTTTATGAGGAAAACAAAAATGTGACTGTTTTTAGGCTGCTTGCCATCAAGTGTGAAGAGTAAGATCTGACTCAAATCATCATGCAAACAGCACAGCAAGATGGAGGCTCCATGGACGCAGGAGACAGCAAAGACTGTGTGGGTCTGAAGAGGCCCCTCTCCTGGAAGGGCAGCATGTATGATGCGGGATTTGAGTCTGGCTTGGAGAAGAGGGGAAATGGCAAGGGGAACACAGGCTCCGTGTGGTTGGTGGCAAAGCCTGGGGCATTTTCAAAGGGCCAGAGGAAGTTGGGTTTAGGCAGACAGGTTAAGAAGGGATATCTCTGTACCTCTTGCAAGACAGTACCTTAACAGCTGTAGAAATAGGGAAACTTCCTTTGGTTTCAGGCAGGTTTGTGTCAGTTTCCTTATTATAGGCTTGTTGTTGTTGTTCAGCTGCTAAGTTGTATCTGACTCCTTGTGACCCCATGGACTGCAGCACGCCAGGCTCCTCTGTCCTTCACCATCTCCCAGAGTTTGCTCAAGGTTTTGTCCATGGAGTCGGTGATGCCATCCAACCACTTCATCTTCTTAGTGAATTATTAATAGTCCTTATCCGCTGATCATCACTCTAAGTGATCGCATCTCACTTAATCCTTACAACAACTGTATGAAAGAGGTAATATTACCGTCCCTCTTTTATATGAGGAAACTGAGGCAGAAAGAGTGTAAGTGACTTGCTGAAAATCGCACGGCTACTGCGTTTCAGATTTGGGTGCAACCCCAGCCAGGATTCCTAACCTCCTCACCCTACTTCCTCCCCTGTTTGAGCTAGACCAGGAGGTATTGGAACATCCTAAAGACAATTGGGGATTCTGTTTCTTGAAGAGACACTATGAAGATGGAGCAATTTAAGTTTTGTGTTTTTGATAGGAAAAAGTGGGCTATTATTGCATCAAAATTTGGAGAAAATTAGCTTTATTCCTGTGTGTCATCAATGACAAATGTCACTGAATTGTGTATATTGTTGGTTCATTCCCAATAACCAACTAATCGTATTTACTTTATTCAAGACCTTTTATAAAATGGAAGCTACGGGCTGAGGACAGAATGGCTCTGAGCTCTAGGGAGAACTCACAGGGAGGCATGGACAGGTAAGGGTCCTCAAGAAAGAGAGCAGGGCCTGGAAAGGACTGCCCTGTGGGGCGTGTCTGCAGAAAGTGATGGAGAGAATCCTAGAACGGTGCCCCCAAGGGTAAAATGTGCTGGAGCGACAGAGGGGGTACCAGTCCCGCATATTCATCATGACGGAAAACTGCTCCAAAGCCGCACACGGACTTCCCAGGAGCAAATGTGTGAGAGGCGGGGCTGCTGTTTCCAGCAGGCCCACCTCCAATATGAAATGGACCATGCTTTATCCTTGGCCTGATTGTGGACGAGTAGCTGCCAGCACGTCTGTGTGTTCTCTGGATTCATTTCCACAGCATGTGTTTTAATACAGTCTTCCTTTTTCCACACTGATTCAGACCAATTCTATCTACAAAGACTCAGTCTAGTCAAAGTTTGCATCTGGGCACCACAGACTGGAAATGTGCTGAAGACGCCACAGCATATGGCTGAAAGAGCCATTATACTGAGTGTGAAAGAGACATTTGGTAAATCCTCTTGAATAGAAAAACAGCTGGTGCCCATGTGTTCAGCTTCGGGCTTTTCCAACTTAAAGGTGGGTTGTCCTCATGTAAGGTTTACCAGTTGCCTCTACTGCATAGCTGTGGGGTTGATGAGAACTGAGAGTTCTGTGGCCTCCTGGCTCCCTGGACCTCAATCCCAGGGCCCAAGAACAGGGGATCGGTGGCACTTGGAGTAATCAAAGTGTTCGAAATGCAAATTCACTGGGAAAAACTTGCAGTGTATTTCATATGTTGTTGTGGCTGTTCAGTCTCTAAGTCCTGCCCAGCTCTGTTTGACCGCATGGACTACAGCATGCCAGGCTTCCCTGTCCTTCACTGTCTCCTGGAGTTTGTATTTCACATACAGTATGTTTAAATGCACGTAGTTCTATTGGGCAAGCGAATCATTTATGTTGTAAATATTTCCAAGATTTGTACATTGCAAGCATTCTGGTTTTGATCCATGGAATCTTGTCACACTAGCTTTTCAAACCTGCACACATAACTGAGAATGAATTTTATTCTTTTAATTTTTATTTTATATCAGAATATTGTTGACTAACAGTTGTGTTCGTTTCAGGTTTACAGCAAAGTGATTTAATTATCCAAATACGTGTATCTATTATTTTCCCATTTAGGCTATTACAGAACATAAAGAATGAATTTTCTTTACCTATAACATGGAACTTGCCCTTCTCCCTGAAGGGTAACTAATGTGAAACTGACAGAACTTCAGAAATAAATAAATAAAACAATAAAAACAAAGTTTTCAGCAACAAAGGATGTCTCCATTGGAGACGATTCTGTTGGTTCTCTGTGGTGGGTTTACAGCTCCTATGGAGAGGAGAGAGGACGTGGGGTCAGGCAGACTTGGGCTGCCAGTCCAGTCCTGAGCGACCTGAGTTAAGTAAGCTTAAGCGTACGTGAGCTTCCCCAGTGGCTCCGTGGTAAAGAATCCAACTGCAATGCAGGAGACATGGGTCTGATCCCTGGGCCAGGAAGATCCCCTGACTGAAGAAGAAATGGCAACCCACTCCAGTATATGTGCCTAGAAAATCCCACAGACAGAGGAGCCTGGTAGGCTACAGGCCATGGGGTTGCAAACAGTCAGACCCTGCCCTGAGCATTCACACACTCCCATTACCGCCAAGACATTCTGTGCTACGATTTCAGGAAACGGCGTTAGCATTTGGTCACGTCATCAGGTCATTCTGGTTTTTAGCTGGCTTCCTCTGGATCTTTAACCTTGAGTTACTGGTGTGTTCAGAGTTGTGCTTCAAAGGCGTCAAAGCTCTTGGCTCAGTTTAGCAGGTATGCACCGACTATATTGATGGGGAATAATCTGTACACATTTCAGAGCTCTTGGCTCTTCTTGACTTGTTGGGAAGGGGAAAATGCAATATATTGAAACTTTTGATATTTATAGACCAGTTTTTGACTTCTACAGTCTTTAAGGAGAGAGACTAAGAGGGAAAGAATGACTTATGATCCATCTATGGCATGAGGTCTGTGCATGTGTCTGGCTCTATAGACACATTATCTGATTTCATAGATAGTTTATAGGGTTCTGAATTTAAGACTTGACAGGCAAGAATCTCTGAAATTGGCAAGACTATTTTTATTAGCACTTATGAAAAGGCCAGTTTGGCTTAGAATGAGTAAATTCTTGGTTATATCCTGTTTAGACAACTTGGGTAATTTTTTTTTTTTAATGGTGAATTGCTGCTCTTGACAACAAGCTTTGTGTAACTGACAACAGCTCATTCTCAGCTGGTTTTTATCTGTTTGCCAAAATGACTGTTCACTGTTCTTTCACTGAGTAATTACTGCCGACTCTTCTCTCATTCAACAAATATTTATTGGGTCCTACTATGGGCCAAGTGCTGTAGGACCTGTAACAATGTCTGAACATGTTCTGTGCCAACTCTTCTTAAAAATATTTCTTTCATAAGTTGTAAAGAATATTATGCACAGACATTAAACACTTTTAAATACATAAGTTTATTTTGGGTTCAATAGGAGAATGAATTCCTGTGCAAAGTTGTTGTAAGAGAATGTGGACATCTCACCATTTGAATAACTCAGAAGAAAAAGTGTTCTGTAAATTAATAGAAGCTAGATAGAAGATGAAGAGAGACAGTTAAAATCTGAACATTAGCTTGTCTTCTTGCACACGGCAAAGGAAAAAAAAAAGATGAATAAAAGTCTTATTAGGTGGCAAGCAGCTGCGCCTGGGGCTTCATTCTTGAGAGTAGACACGCGGCCGTGGTAGGGGTACAGAGTACCAGGCAGCTAACAGGCAGGGCTGTCCTCAAGACTCCTGGGGGTTTCGGACACCTCAGGGTGCTTCCTTGTATAGGGAAAGAAAACCGTTTCAGTCACCCCTTACGATACAGAAGAAGTTTGTCTTGGTGTTAAGTAAGTGATGCTCTGAAATGTGTACAGATTACTCCCCATCAATATAGTCAGTGCATACCTGCTAAATCACTTCAGTCATATCTGACTCTGCGACGCTATGGACTGCGTCCCGCCAGGCTCCTCTGTCCATGGGGTTTCCCAGGCAAGATTACTGGAGTGGGTTGCCGTGCCCTTCTCCAGGGGATCTTCCTGACCCAGGGATCGAACCCATGTCTCTTAAGTTGCCTGCATTGGCAGACAGGTTCTTTACCAATAGCACTACCTGGAAGGCCCCACGGTCTATAGTTATCCCCACCAAACCATTTCTCAGATCATGGTAGGAGTCTTACTGCCCCCCTTGACCCCTCTTCAGTTCCAGCAGGAAGGGGCTGAAGGAACATACCTTTGCAGAGCAGAGATACTGATGAGCTGAAAAGACAAGATATTGGGGACCAGTGAACGGTCAGAACCTTGCTCCTCAATTTCCACCCCTTCTCCATCACCACTTGCTGAGTCTCCTCCATTTGCCAACGGGGATAAACTTGCTCCTCCTGGAAGAAGCTTGTTCTTCCTGGGTTGCATCTGTCTCCCTTCTTTCACAGCCAAGAGTCTCTTCGCCTCTGGTTACCTGGACTCCCTCCCACCACCGTGTGCTGTGGACTCAGCCACCTTCGGGTGCCAGATCTGCTTGTCCGACCGTGTGAGTGGTGTCAGCACCACAACCGTCTCTCCTTCCTTCTTCTTCCTTCTCCTGCATCGTCCCTGTGCAGACACGCCTTCAGCGCTTTGAGGTCTCTGGACCTTTGCCCACACTTCTCTATCTTTGGAACCACTTCCTCCATGCTTCCTCTCTGCCTTGCTCTGCATACATAACAAGATATAATTTTTTAAAACTATCTTTTATTTATTTTAATTGGAGGCTAATTACTTTACAATATTGTACTGGTTTGTACCATACATTGACATGAATCAGCCACGGGTGTACATGTGTTCCCGTCCTGAACCCCCTTCCCTCCTCCCTCCCCATCCCATCCCTCAAGGTCATCCCAGTGCACCAGCCCTGAGCGCCCTGTCTCATGAATTGAACCTGGACTGGTGATCTGTTTCACATACGTTAATATACATGTTTCACTCCTATTCTCTCAAATCATCCCACCCTCGCCCTCTCCCACAGAGTCCAAAAGTCTGTTCTATACATCTGTGTCTCTTCTGCTGTCTCACATACAAGGTCATCATTACCATCTTTCTAAATTCCATATATATGCGTTAGTATACTGTATTGGTGTTTTTCTTTCTGGCTTACTTCACTCTGTATAATAGGCTCTAGTTTCATCCACCTCATTAGAACTGATTTGAATAGGTGAGTAATACTCCACTGTGTATATGTACCCCAGCTTTCTTATCCATTCATCTGCTGATGGACATCTAGGTTGTTTCCATGTCCTGGCTATTATAAACAGTGCTGCGATGAACACTGGGGTACACGTGTCTCTTTCAATTCTGGTTTCCTTGGTGTGTATGCCCCGCAGTGGGATTGCTGTGTCATATGGCAGTTCTATTTCCAGTTTTTTAAGGAATCTCCACACTATTCTCCATAGTGGCTGTACTAGTTTGCATTCCCACTAACAGTATAAGAGGGTTCCTTTTTCTTCGCACCTTCCTCCAGCATTTATTGTTTGTAGACTTTTCGATAGCAGCCATTCTGACTGGCGTGAGATGGTACCTCATTGTGGTTTTGATTTGCATTTCTCTGATAATGAGTGATGTTGAGCATCTTTTCATGTGTTTGTTAGCCATCTGTATGTCTTCTTTGGAGAAATGTCTGTTTAGTTCTTTGGCCCACTTTTTGATTGGGTCGTTTATTTTTCTGGAGTTGAGCTGCAGGAGTGGCTTGTATATTTTTGAGATTAATTCTTTGTCAGTTGCTTCATTTGCTATTATTTTCTCCCATTCTGAAGGCTGTCTTTTCACCTTGCTTATAGTTTCCTTTGTTGTGCAAAAGCTTTTAAGTTTAATAAGATCCCATTTGTTTATTTTTGCTTTTATTTCTATTACTCTGGGAGACGGCTCATAGAGGATCCTGCTATGATTTACGTCAGAAAGTGTTTTGCCTGTTTTCCTCTAAGAGTTTTATAGTTTCTGGTCTTACATTTAGATCTTTAATCCATTTTGAGTTTATTTTTGTATATGGTGTTAGAAAGTGTTCTAGTTTCTTTCTTTTACAAGTGGTTGACCAGTTTTTCCAGCACCACTTAACAAGATATAATTAATAAAAATATATAGTCCTCAATAACATGAATGAAATAAAAATGAAAAAAAAAATACAGCTGTAACTAAGAGAAAATGCAAGGACTCTTGAATTCCACTCACAGACCAACACCTAGAATAACTTTGTATATTCTTCAAACCTTCAAAATACATTTGTATTTTTTTAAAAAATAATGGTTTCGTTACTATTTATCAGTTTAGTTTAGTCGCTCAGTCATCTCCGACTCTTTGTGACCTCCCTGTCCATCAGCAACTCCCGGAGTTCACTCAAACTCATGTGCATTGAGTCAGTGATGCCATCCAGCCATCTCATCTTCTGTTTTCCCCTTCTCCTCCTGCCCCCAATCCCTCTCAGCATCAGGGTCTTTTCCAATGAGTCAACTCTTCGCATGAGGTGGCCAAAGTACTGGAGTTTCAGCTTTAGCATCATTCCTTCCAAAGAACACCCAGGACCAATCTCCTTTAGAATGGCCTGGTTGGATCTCCTTGCAGTCCTGGGGACTCTCAAGAGTCTTCTCCAACACCACAGTTCAAAAGCATCAATTCTTCGGCGCTCAGCTTTCTTCACAGTCCAACTCTCACATCCATACATGACCACTGGAAAAACCATAGCCTTGACTAGATGGACCTTTGTTGGCAAAGTAATGTCTCTGCTTTTGAATATGCTATCTAGGTTGGTCATAACTTTCCTTCCAAGGAGTAAGCATCTTTTAATTTCATGGCTGCAATCACCATCTGCATTGATTTTGGAGCCCCCAGAAATAAACTCTGATACTGTTTCCACTGTTTCCCCATCTATTCGCCATGAAGTGATGGGACCAGATGCCATGATCTTAGTTTTCTGAATGTTGAGCTTTAAGTCAACTTTTTCACTCTCCACTTTCACTTTCATCAAGAGGCTTTTTAGTTCCTCTTCACTTTCTGTCATAAGGGTGGTGTCATTTACATATCTGAGGTTATTGATAGTTCTCCTGGCAATCTTTATTCCAGCTTGTGCTTCTTCCAGCCCAGCATTTCTCATGATGTACTCTGCATATAAGTTAAATAAGCATAAGCAGGGTGACAATATACAGCCTTGATGTACTCTTTTTCCTATTTGGAACCAGTCTGTTGTTCCATGTTCAGTTCTGTTTCTTCCTGACTTGCATATAGGTTTCTCAAGAGGTAGGTCAGGTGGTCTGGTATTCCCATCTCTTTCAGAATTTTCCAGTTTATTGTGATCCACACAGTCAAAGGCTTTGGCATAGTCAATAAAGCAGAAATCGATGTAAATTGCCTTAAAAACACTTACTATATTATGATTATCTTTCCATGTTAGTAACATACTTTTGGGCTTCCCTGGTGGCTCAGACAGTAAAGAGTCTGTCAGCAATGCCAGAGACCCAGGTTCAGTCCCTGGGTTGGGAAGATCCCTTGGAAAAGGAAATAGCAACCCCCTCCAGTACTCTTGCCTGGAGAATCCCCATGGACAGAGGAGCCTGGCAGGCTACAGTCCACGGGGTCACAAAGAGTCTGACACAACAGAGCCACTAACACTTTCACTTTCAACATATTTTATGTTATTATTTTGACAGACACATGTAAATAACTTATTTAGTCAGTCTATTGGTGTTGGCTTTTAGGCTATTTGTAACAAAAATCCTAACAGCCCAATCTTTAACTGCATCCTTAATTCCTTTCTTAGGCTGAATTCTTGGTAGTTTAAGTGCTGAAAGATCTTACTATCATCCTTCCAATAAATTTGTTTTAGAGCTAGTAGGTAGAGGAAAATCCAGCCGCCTTCCTCCTGCCCTGAGCAAGCCTTTGTGTTCAACTGAAAATACTATAGAAATGCAGCCTATTTCTATTAGAAAATTAAATTTTTTCTGATATGAAGTAGAATATCCTTATTGGAAAATAGTTATTTGCAGTAGCTCTGGGGTTTACAGATTTTGCAGTGACCTGTGAAGTCATTTGAGGATAAGGAGAGCCGAGTCTGTCTGAAGGTCCTGGATCTTCAGCGCCAGGTGGGGTGATGTGTAATGTCTGGTCCTCCCGGGTCGGGTGCTGTGTGTGCTCTGATCATCCAGGGATAACATCCGGCTTGTGTTATCTCTCCTGTCGTTCAACACACAGACCTGCAGGGGGGGGTGTGAACACATGTGCGTCCAATCTCACAGCCAGAATCTCCCAATTAACTGCAAATTCTGGGTTTTTCAAACTGAATTTTTGTTTGGCTTTTCCATATGAAAATGAAAGTGTTAGTCGCTCAGTCACGTCCAACTCTCTGTGAACCCATGGACTATGGCCCGCCAGGCTCCTCTGTCCATAGGATTCTCCAGGCAAGAGTACTGGAGTGGGTAGCCATTCCCTTCTCTGGGGAATCTTCCCAACCCAGGGATCAAGTCTGCGTCTCCTCCATGGCAGGCAGATTCTTTACCCTCTGAGCCACCAGGGAAGCTTGACTTTTCCATAAGAAATGGGGCATTTGCCTTTCAGAAGAATTTAGACATTGATACAAACACTGTGGAAGAAATCAAAATAGCAATGCTTTCTCAATACTAAAGGACATAAGCACATTTAATTCTAGATGACTGTGGCTGAAGATGTCTTTTGCTAAATTAGAAGGGGTGAATTTTGCACCAAGCAAGAGCTAGGTGAGTTCTGAGCATCACTGGCCCTGCCAGTCCCAACCTCCGGTCTCGCCTTGGTTTCCAGCCTCCTCTGCAGGTGAAGCCGAGGACGGCATCTCGGGGAGCGTCGGTGAGGCCTCACTCCCTTCACTCTGCCCGGGCCGCTTCAGGTGGAAACCTCAGCAGAACGCGTGTGGGAAGCTGGTGTCCTTGGATCAGCTCTGCACACTGGCCAAGAAATACAGCTCTTAAAACCTTTTATTTGGAGATAAAGGTGGATTTTAATGCACTTGTGAAAAATACTACAGGGAGGCTCTGTGACAACCTAAAGGGGTGGGATGGGGTGGAGATGGCAGGAAGGTTTAAGAGGGAGAGGATATATATATATACCTGAGGCTGATTCATGTTGATGTATGGCAGAAACCAACACAATATTGTAAAGCCTTTATCCTCCAATTAACCATAAATAAGTTAAAAATAGTCATAATAATACAGGGAGGCCCCCTATATCCCTTACTCAGCCTTTCCAGTGGCAGCAACTTGCCTAACTAGGGAACAGTACCACAATAGGAACTTGACAATATAATAAGTTAATCCATCTCATTCAGCTTTCACGCATTTGTGTATTCAGTTCTATGCGCCTTTTCGCCCGGGCAGAGCTATTCGGCCCCGTCACGGTCTGTACTCAGCAGCGGCATCGCAGGGATCGCCCCCTTTTGTAGCACATGCTGACCGCCTCTTCTCACCCGCTGTCCTCTGACACCTGCCCTCCGTCCGCACAGTGCTGACATTTCGAGAGCATTATGTAAACGCAATCTTCCCCGGCACAGTCTTCCGAAATTGACCCTTTTCACTCAGCACAGTGCCTGGGGACTCTTCCACGCGTGTTTGTGGCTGAGCAGTGTCCGTGCTGGGCGTGGACCACAGTTTGTTTCACTCACTGGAGAACATCTGGGTTCCTTCCAGAGTTTTTACAGGACATTTGAGCACAGGTTTTTGTGTGAATGTTTTTGTTTTGTGGGGATAAATATTTAGGAATACCATTTCTGGGTAATATGGTAAATGAATGCTTTAATTTTTGTGTTTTTGATGTTTTTTCTTTTTTTTACTGTGGTAACAGTCACATAATATTCAACATACAGTGTCAACCATATTTAAGTGCCCAGCTCAGTGGTATTAAGCACATTCACATTGTTGTGGAACTCTCACCATCGTCCATCTCCTGAAGTTTTCACTTTCCTAGATTGAAACTCTATCCCCATTAAACACTAGGGCCCCCACTCCCCCTCCCCAGCCCTCTGACTCTGTGAATTTGACTATTCTAGGGACCTCGTGTAAGTGGGATCAAACAGTGTTTGTCTGTATCTCATGTATATTGGAATGCATTTTTAAGGTTGACTCAATATCCTGCAAACAGATTGTACTCTCTTTGTTTTCCCTGTGCTACACAGTAGGTTCTCATTAGTTATTTATTATATACATCAGTTCAGTTCAATCGCTGTCATGTCTGACTCTTTGCGACCCCATGGACTGCAGCACGCCAGGCCTCCCTGTCCATCACCAACTCCCAGAGCCTACCCAAACTCATGTCCATTGAGTCGGTGATGCCATCCAACCATCTCATCCTCTGTTGTCCCCTTCCCCTCATGCCTTCAATCTTTCCCAGCATCAGGGTCTTTTCCAATGAGTCAGCTCTTCCCATCAGGTGGCCAAAGTACTGGAGTTTCAGCTTCAGCATCAGTCGTTCCAATGAACACCCAGGACTTATCTCCTTTAGGATGGACTACCGTGTATTATATACACAGTAGTGCGTGTATGTCAATCCCAATCTCCCAGTTTATCCCCCTCCTTCCTCCCCGATGGTGTATGTATGTTTGCCCTCTACGTCTGTGTCTATTTCTGTTTTGCAAACAGGTTAGTCTGTACTGTTTTCTAAATTCCACATATATGTGTTAATATATGAAATTTTATTTTCTTTTTCTGACTTACTTCTCTGTATGACAGTCTCTAGGTCCATCCGTGTCTCTGCAAATGGCATGATTTCGTTCATTTGATGGCTGAGTAATATTCCCTTACGTATATGTGCCACATTTAAAAACATCTATTCCTCCGTTGATGAGCGGCCTAACGAATATTTTGTTTTGAAAGAAACTGTCCAAGTGTCGCCTAGACTGGCTGGACCATTTCTCATTCCCACCAGCAGCGTAGCAGCGGTTTAGTTTCCTCGCATCTTTTCTCTGCCCCAAGCATTTGATGTGATCAATCTGATGTGATCACCAGTTTCTAAAACCTTCTCCATCTGATAGGTGTGTAAGGATGGCTTGTGGTAGTTTTTTTGGGTTTTTTGTTTTATTTTATTTTTAATTGGAAGACAATTACTTTACAACGGTGTGATGGCTTCTGCCATACATCAGCATGAATCAGCCATGAGTGTCCCTTCCCTCTTAGACCCCCCTCCCACCTCCTGCCCCATCCCACCCCTCTAGGTTAGCACGGAGCACTGGCTTTGGGGTCCCTGCATCATAGAACAAATTCCCACTGGCCATCTACTTTTACATGTAGTTACGTCATGGTGGTTTTAATTTGCCTTTCCCTCACGGTTACTGAGGATGACCATCTTTTCATGAGATTAAAAAGTCCATATCTGTACATGTCACACTTTTGCATAAAGCTTCTTTCCCAGCAATATGAGAAAAGCAGATGATCTGTGGCTTTGTAATTAGGACAGGAGCAGTTTTTGCTTCTGTAATTCGTGTCTGCTCCCACGTCACCAGAGTGTAACAACCTGGTTCCTTTTTCCTCCTTGGGGAGATTTTTCCTGTTTTGATGGGTTCGGATATTTTCACGTTTTGCTCCCTGCGAGTTGTCTACTTTATCTGTGTAGACACGAGGGCTTGTGCATAAAGCCCAGTGCCAGAGTTTGGACGGCAGGCCTCTGGGATCCTGGTTTCACTGTCCAGGAACAGGAGGTGTGACTCGCGGGGGAGGGGAGGCGGGTTCCGGTGTCCTCTGGGTGATGGTCTCCGAGCTCTTGGCACAGAACCAGTGACTGATCATTTATTATCCACTCACAAGCCTTGACCAAATGTTTCCATGATGGAGACCCTATGCCTTGACAATGCCACATGAGTCCCTTTATCTTTCTGACTCTGGGTCAATTCTGGGCTCCTGGGAGGGGTCTGAGTTGTTTCACCTTGACCCTCACCTTTTCATAACCTCTCCTATGCTTTTTCACAAGACCACCCTAGGGCTATTCTTGAAACCTGGGGTCATTGCTTGACCATTTGGAAAGCGCATAACTTATCCCAAAAGTGAAAGTGTTACTTGCTCAGGCGTGTCCGACTCTTTGCAACCCTGTGTTTTGTAGCCCGCCAGGCTCCCCTTTCCATGGGATTCTTCAACCAAGAATGCTGGAGTGGGTTGCCATGCCCTTCTCCAGGGCATCTGACCCATCCAGAGATCGAACTTGGCTGTCCTGCATTGCAGACAGATTCTTTACTGCTGAGCCACCAGGGTGAGCCCTAGTTCAAAGGGGAAAAAAAAGAAAAGAAAAATAGTTCCCTCCCAATACGAATATCTAACTATCAAATATGAAGACTTCCTTCCTTTATTGTTTCAGTTTATAATTTCATGCCACGCAAACTCAGCAGAACAGCGGGTGCTGTGCACCCCCGCACCCCCAAGTGCTGTATTTGCACCATTTGGTTTAAGAGCAGCTGATGGCACGAGGTCTGACCGCTCGTCAGGCTTGATCGCGCTGTTCCTGCCTCCTTGGAGTCAAAGTGGAACTTCTCTAACAGTAGAAAGTCTTTTTTGTGTGTGTGTGTGACAACATCGTCCATCTTTGTATTTTCTGGTTTGCCTTCACAAGAGGAGGATTAGGACACAACATTTCTTTTCACTGTTATGACTGTGATGTCACAGAAACTTGAGAAGCGATGGTTTCATCACCTGTATCTTCAGGGGTCCCTGTATTCCAAGGGCAGAAGGTTAGTGCATCGTTGATTTTTTTCTGTGTAGATGACGTGACGCTCATCTCCAAACAAACTGACTGTTAAAACACTCCGAGGTTTAATTCTTCTTTCTATACACACAAATATCCAAGAGGAAAATAGCATAGTTGCTCCAACATCGCGGCCAAATCTCTCCAGAAGCACTCTGGCCTGTAGGTGATCCTGTGAGCAGATGCACAGATTCTTTCTCCAAGCAGACTGAATCACAATAGAGGTTGGAGAAGATATCATGGTGTCTTGAAAACGTATTTAACTAATATTGGTTAAGCACTGATTGGTCCAGGCACTCCCCAGGTGATGAGGGTGCAGTGATGTAAGACCAAACCCCTGACCCTAGGAATGGAACATTCTAGTGGGTTGTGCTGTGTGAAACAACTAGATTGAGAAACACAAATAATAACCTTTTAGATAATGATAGAAACAGGGAGGTGAGGGAATACTGATGGGTTGTGGTCATGAGGTGGAAACATCAAAAACAATTTTTAAAATTGATTTCAATATATAACAAAGGCTGATCATGCCCACTGCTGCCTTTGATTTTTGTCCTGGGTTTATAATAAGCAGGTGTATGAGTGAGTGTGTATATGTGTGTGTGAGAGAGAGAGAGTGAGAGAGAGAAAGCACCCAAGCTTAAAAGGAACGCACTGGATGTAATTATACAGGGTTAGAAGACCAGTGACCTCGTTCTTAAAGAGGAGAGTCCCTGCACTATAACATGTCTCCCCTCCATATCAACAAAGTGCCATATGTGCAGAAGACTGTCAGCAAGAATTTTTAAAATTATTTTTTATTGGTGTACAGTTGTTTTACGATGTTGCGTTATACTGAACAGCAAAGTGAATCAGCTATACATACATGTATACCCCTCTTCCTTGGATTTCCTTCCCGTCCAGGTCACCGCGGAGCACTGAGTAGGGTCCCTGAGCCACGCAGCAGGTTTTCATTAGTTATCTACTTTGTACAGTGTCGATATGTATCCTAGTGTATATATGCCATCACAGCGCCATCAATACATATATCATAGTGTATGTGTGCCAATAAGAATTCTGAAGGAAGGAATGAGTGCAAGAATGCATGGGGACAGGTAGGTGACAAAGTGGATAAATGAGTGTGCTCGACCGGGCTGTAGACCAGGGATCAGGACACTTCCTCCACAAAGGGAAGCAGGAGATATTTTCGGTTTTGTGGGCCACGTGATCTCCAGTGCAACTACTCACCTCTGCTGCTGAAGCAGGAGGCAGACGCCACGTGACCAGTGAGCGTGGTTACACTGTTGAACAACTGTTCACCGCAGATGCAGCACAAGCAGCAGTGTGTTTAGATCACATCATTTTCTGGGGTGATTGAAAAGTATCTAATGGCAAGTGATGTTAGAAGCCAGATCTATAAAGACTCAGGGACTCCAAAGCGTGTACCGAATGGGCTCAAGGAAGTATCCTTGTCCCCACGAGGCTTCTGGAAGTTGCCAATAGTGGAATTTCTGCCTTGGTCGGACTTTGATTGGATCCGCTTTCATCTGCACAATGAAGATCAGGGAATGTTGGAAAGATCAGATTGAAGAGCCACTAAGTGGTTATAGTCCTAAAAATAGGATTGTAAAGATAGCTTCGGATGGTCGGCCTGGCCCGACAGACTGCAAACAGGTCCGTCAACCCAGCCAGTGGTCTGTTTCAGTAGAGCCCACAAAATAAGCATGGCTTCTATCTCCTTAAAGGGTCATAAATAAGAGGAGAAGAGTGGGGGGAGGAAGGAAGGAGGAGCAGGAGGAGGGGGAGGGAGAGGAGGAGACAAGGGAATTAGGGCGAGGCGAGCATTGAGGGTGAGAGCCCCTCTGTGTCCCTGGAACCCTAAATTGCTATTGAATACATGGCCCTTGCAGAGGAAGCTGGCTGCCCTCTGACTAGAGTGGAGAAACTGTGTTGACAGTGGAAGGGCCCAGCGCCGTCTGGTAGCAGGAAGTGCCGGGCGGTGCCTGGGTGGGTGGGCACCCTGTGCATGCCCATAGCATCCAAGCACGTGACACGGAGGACCCTGCACTCCCCATCTGGGGTGTAGGACCCAGCGTGGCTGCTTGCCGCCCTGCCCGAGGGATGGTGCGTGCTCACATCTGGTGGGGAAGGATGGGGGGGCAGACATCACTGCTGGAATGGGAACAGTGGGTGCAGGGACAAGGCTGTCTCTGAATTCCTCCCTGAAGAACCTGGTCCATTGGAGAAGAAAACATTTTCATCATCAAGATGGGCTGTTTGGGAAGGAAGTCGCTTATCTTCCCATGTTTATCCAACAGTAGATTCAGGTGTTTAAGCCTTGACAATGTGCCACGTCCGAGGGTACAAAGTGCTTCCCAGAAGACTGTGATTTCCATCCACGCTTCTGTCGTTTGGTGGAAGCAGATTCTCCGTCATCTGTCATTGAAAACAGCCCCCTGAAACTTATCACAAGCTTGCAAGCACATCCACAGAGGAACGTGAGTCTGTGTCACTTGTGATGTGACCTCCCAGGTGCCCAAACGGCCACCCCTGGGGGAGCGTCTCATGGGACAGCCTTGAGGGAGATGCGGTCTGGCTCACGTGTGCCTCTAGGAAGCGACAGCAGAACCAACTCGGTTTAAAAAATGTAAACTGGGACCCCCTGGTGGCCCAGCGATTAAGACTTCCCCTTCTGACACAGGAAGTGTGGGTTCCATCCCTGGTGGGGGAACCAAGGCTCCGCATGCTTTGAGGCTCACAGACCGAAGCCTAAAACAGAAGCAATACCGTGACAGATTCAATAAAGACTTTAAAAATGGGCCACGTCAAAACCAAAGTGAAAACTCCCGTGCCTTGTGTTCCGCTGTAGGTGCATTCACACGAGGGCTTCCCTGGCGGCTTAGGGGTAAAAAATCTGCCAACAATGCAAAAGACTCGAGCCTGATCCCTGGGTCGGGAAGACCCCCTGGAAAAAGAACTAGCAGCCCACTCCAGCATTCTTGCCTAGAGAGTCCCATGGACAGAGCAGTCTGGCAGGCTGCAGTCCATCGGGTCTCACAGAGTCAGACACAACTCGTGACTAAGCAGCAGCAGCAGCACATACATATACATGGATATTTAAATATATTTTTAGACACAAGCAGTTTAGGTGCAAACATCAGTTTGTCATTCAAGAAATTCTATGAAAAAAAAAATTGCAAATCTCAGTTGAACTGTTGGGAAGTAAAATAATTCTATTTTGGGAAGAATTTCTGTTACTCTTCCTGGAGGCAGATAATGATTATAAACAATCGTTTAACTATCAGTGACATTAATTCCCATTCTCCTAATACAGAAATTGACAGTGGTTTGAGGTATGTTCTGAATGAAAATAAGCCAACACATTCTGTTTACTTGGTTTAAACCTGAAAGCGTAAATCACATTTTTGTTATCCGTATTTGCAAACACTGCTGGTAACTTAAGAATATACAGTCCATGGGCAGGGGTAGGGCTTATGTGGAAACTGTGCTTTCTGCTCAAGTGTTTTGTGAACTTAAATCTCTTTTTAAAAAAAGTTTACAGAAGAGAAACTGCTTCCATGTTTGATGCCACCTTCGACAGAATTTTACACATGATGAGACCTTCATGGTTCAACATTCCTCCAGCTTCTAATACATGGAGCTCAAGCTCTGCTCAGTCTGTTTTCTTCCACCTCCTTGGTATTGTTGGATTCCAGGGTTATTTTCCTTTCAGAAGCATTCAATGAATTAATTCCAATGGGCTTCCTGTATTCACCCAGCATCAGCTGGGGGATGAGGAGAGTGAGGCACAACCCCCAGGTGGATAGGGAGCCAGGTCCCTCCCTCGGGAGCAGATGGTTGGGGGCCTCAGTGAGAAAATGCAGGTTAGAAGGGAGAATGTATTAAGCTACAGACGACTGACTTCAGAGCATTTCCCCTCCAGTTAGCACATGGATGTTCAATAGTGGAGGCCAAAGACTTCTTCCTTAATTTGCCCCCATTCTGCCTTGGAACTAAGCATTAGAGTCCAACCTCTCCTAGCTACAGATTGTCCAGGGTGCGTAGCAGACATTCTTCACGGCCATTCTGTCTCCCTGCTTTCTTGCGGCTGGCAGAATCTCACTTTGTCCCTGAGTGTCCTGGGACTGTGGGCTTCTTCTAGTGCAGGGTTGAATCCTAACTGGCCTAAGACAACCACGGTAATTCAGTTCCCCTTGTTAGTGATGGTTCCGTGTGGGCCAGGTAGCCCAATCCCAGCCTCTGCAGCAGGAGATGGCTGCTGGGAAACCATTTTTTTTTTCCCCCAAATGAAACAAAGCTTGGGTTGGGAGCCAGGAATCTCTTCTTCCCTGAGCTGGGTGCAATGCTTGCAGTTACTGCTGCCATCTTGCTGCACCAGAAGGAAAGCCAAATGGATTTCAGCAAAGGGTTTACTCTGAGTTACTGAGTTAGCCGGTCTTTGAACGACCCAACCCTGAGACTTCTAATGTGGAACACTAAATTTCAACCATTTAAACTATTTTTCATGGAATATTCTGCTGCCTGTAACTGAGGATATCCTATCAACACTGAACCTGGACAAGAGACATGACTCTTTGAAGATGTCCATATGCTAAAGACAAAAGTGGCAACATCAGTTAACAGAGGACATTGTTTTAATTTATCATAATGACAAGATGGTTGGGCCGCAGCCCAAAGAGCAAGTTAATATGGAATTTGTTTGACAACCACGCAGAAGAGACAGAATTGTTGGTAATCAGTGAAGGCCAAAAGGAATCCATTTTCTGTTTTGGTTTCCTGTTTCTACCATCTTTTAACCCAGAGCCACACCACATCACGCTCAATACAGAAGAGTTCAGTGCGTGTACGGATCTGGAGCAAAGCAGGAGGAAGAGGCAGCGGAAGGGAAGCACTGTTGTCTTATTTTCTTTTCTCTTCATCATTCGCTTTGGCTGCTGTGCTGTCCTGTAAGATGAAGCCAACAAGAAGGCTTGGCCTTAAATTACAGATTCGGATCTGCACGCATCTGACCCAGTTATAGCAAAAAAGGACATGTGGAAATCAAACTTGGAGTTAGGTCATGGAGTCTCATGACGCTTGACAGACATTTTACCTTTTTGTTCCTGGCAGATTTTGCAGAAACATGTTTGGATCAACAGATTGCAAATCAGAAACTGGCACTAGCTCCCACAATTGCTGACAATGCTTTTTTTTTTTTTTTAATATTTAAAGTGGGATCACTGTACATGCCCGAACGAATGTTTCCCATAGCACTGCCACCTTGGGAGAAAGTGATCACACGTTGTTTGCTATTGTTTACGTCTTCATTTAAAACGTAGTGTGCAAACCTAAGGGCATGGCTGGACTAAGCATTCTTCGGATTTCACACCAAAATCTTTTTCTGGTGGACTCATACGTATTATTTCCAAGATTGTCTCAGACTTTGGATTGCTTCAGAAGTGCAATCAAAAGTGGGAGATGAAAACTGTGATCATCCGTATTGCTGATCCTGTTCACACTGTTTGTTGAACCCGTGGGGGACAAGGTGCAAGTGGGGGACCTGGAGGAAAATGCCAGGAGCCACAGGAACTGCGGACGCTGCCTTCTCTCCTGGCTAGCACAGCAGCCATGGCGGCGGACACGGTATAGTCTCTCCTCTTGTGGCAGACCCAGCGGGCACAGCGTGGCAGTAATGCCGCCGCTCCTTAGGTGGAGCTCATGTACCTGCACAGCACACAGTAGCCCGTGATCAAGTGAGCCAAGTACCTCCTGACGTGCATTCGCACGGCTGTGAATGGTCTCAACTGTTACAGTCATTATTTACAAAACGTGAGGTGAGAGAGCCTGAACACAACATCTTGGCTAATTTGCTTTCGCATCAGAATGTCAAAGGTGCTCCTGTCTTTGAACCCCAGTGTTCCAGCAGACTGAGTGATGTCTGGAAGAAACAAGGAAGCTGGAGAAACTATGAAGTGTGTGCTTGGCCACGACCTAGGCTTGTAGCAATAATCTTGGTTTTTAGAACAAAAGCAGAGCACATTGGACCATGGGGCCCAGTGACGCAGCACTGTGCCATCTGACTTTTTAATGTCTAGTCAGGTCCTCTGGCCATTTTTTATTTTACAATTTGTTATTATTTTGACAGTGCTGGGTCTTCATTGCGGCATATGGACGTCTCTCGTTGCAGAGCAGAGGCTCAGTAGTTGCGGTACATGGCTCTGTTGCCCCGTGGCATGTAGGATCTTAATTCCTTGACCAGGGTTCAAACTTGCATCCCCTACATTAGGAGGGGCATTCTTAACCACTGGACCACCAGGGAAGTCCTGCCATCTGACTTTAAGAGCAATGCCCTGGGGGTTCACCGGGCAGGAAGCTTTTCGGGCTGGCCGGGTCACTGGGAAAAGAAATGGAGGAAGAGACAGCGGTGCTCTGTGCTCATCAGGGCAGTGCCTGATGCCCTCCTTGGCTCTGTTGTATTGCTGCTTCTCTGCTACAGAGAAGACGTGACCTCAACTCTGACAGGTTCCAGTGGGTGTGGGAAAGCCTACCCTCCTTCTTTAGTCCACTGGGCTTTGTAATTCTTCATTCTAGCCCTCACATGGAATATACGGTCTATATCAGATTTTAGGATTTCTTTATACTTTCTTATCTTAGTCTCAAGTTATTTTAAAATTTCCTGAAAATTCACTGGTCTTTTTCTTTTTTTTTCCTAATCACTCCAATTTCAGAGATGAGACCTCAGCCTCACACTTGTCCAACCTAATATCTGGCCGGACCTCAACCTCTAAGACTAGTTCTTACACTTTTGGTTGGATACAAGCAGTTAGAGTGAACACCTTCCTTTTGCAAGAGAAAATTGGCTTTGGACACATTCTGCAATTATACATTTTCAACTTAGAGCTCCATGCTGTTTGTTAAAAGCCCTCTTTGGGGGAATTATAAAGTGCCTAAACTTTATTTTGTGATTTTGGAACAAAAATATAGAACAAGACAGTGTTTCTGTGCCTTGAAATCAGAACTGCATCCCCATTCTCTAAACTTCACTTTTTCTCTAGAAGCATCCTGACCACGTGTGTGTCATTCAACCAAACCAGTTGTGAGACGAATTGGAAGAGAACATGGAATCCTTTTCTGAGTCTAGGTTTCTGCTCTTAAATGTACTTTAAACTACTCCCCGCCTGTATAACTTATCTTTTCCACACGTGTGAGATTACATACTCATGGAAATATTAATAGAGTGAAACCAAGATGGGCGTCTCTTCCTGCATTTTGGCTCTCACTTGGTCTGAGAAAGGAGAAACTGGCCCCGGATGGTTCGCACATCTCATCAACTTTTTCCAGAGTGGCTCCTGCTGCCTGAGTTGGTGACAGCCTCCCTGGACACGATCCATTCCACCCTCTCCCTCATCCCTTTGTGCAGCTGCTGCGTTTTCCTCCAAGATGCCGTGTCTGCATTCTGGCATCTGCTCTGCAGCTGGGAGAAATCCGTATGGGACAACGCGAAGGGCCCGTTGGTTAGGAAACCCCTGGAAGGTGAGGATGCTTTAACGGGTCAGGTCCTGGGATCACGTTTATGAAATGCCCTTGTAATGTCACGAAGCTGCACTTGCTACGTCTCCTTTCCAAGGCCCAGAGGCAACTTCAAGATGTGAGGACACTCAGGAGGCCACATCCGTTTGTTTTCCAAGTTTGTTTAGCTCATTGGTGACATCATAAAATCACTGTCACCTAGGCAATGGAACATGTTGCTATGGGAACCTCAAAGCTGGTAACACTGCTTTAAAATGTTAACAGTTGGAAAAGCCTCCTTTTTTTCCCTATGCTCACACCAATAGAGATGCATGTTTGGGGGATGTTTGGCTTAACATATTAACATTTAAAGTTTGATAATTTAAACTACTTGGAGATAAATAATTTGTGACACTTGAAATATTTAGAATACTGAAAATATGGGGAGAGCATTACCATCGAGATGCATGAAAAGAAGCACGGTGTCCTGGAGCTCTCACAGGCCTGAAGTCAGAGTTGTTATAAGGAAGACATAAAATCTCCCTGCAAAGCTGAGAGAAGCACACACATGATACATTCTCTCACGTCCTGTCCTGGCTTCAGGCCACAGATGAATGATTTATGCAGACTCAGCCCGCGTCTTTTCTGTTTCACTTCCCATCTCCTGAGGTTTCCTGATTTATTGGTTTATGTAATTTATTGAATCATGACAGTCGCCTTTCATGAAACCATGACCTGAGCTACAAGCCATATCTTCTCACACATGTTTATGTCATCACACGTACATGCACATATGCATATCTGTTACTATGTATGAGTGTGTGTGAAAGTGAAAGTGTTAGTCGTTCAGTCGTGTCTTTGTGACCCCAAGGGCTGTAGCCCACCAGGCTCCTCTATCTGTGGAATCCTCCAGGAGTGGATTGCCATGCCCTCTCCAGCAGATGTTCCCAACCCAGGGATCAAACCTGGGTCTCCCACATGGCAGGCAAATTTTTTACCGTCTGAGCCAGCAGGGGAGCCTGTTTTTGGACACGTGCGTACATACAGTCAGTTCTTGTTGTCATGGCAGTTCTGTGCTGTGGTCACCACGGACACGGAAGCAGTGGACACGGAACCACTGCTCCCAAGGGAAATACAGCGTTAGGTTCCTGGCAGCCTCTGGTCGCATTTTTGTTCACTGACAAGTAAAAACCCTTATTTTCTGTGTTTCTATTTAAAGACCTTATTTAATATACACTGTGGTTTCACTGACATTGAACTCAGAGCCAAGTGCACCGTTACTCATGCCTGAAGGAGGTTTATCTAACAAATGTACTTTCCCCATAAAGCACTAAACAGCACTTCAGCACTGGACTTGGGGGCCATTTTATACAGTGAAATCACACAGGCACTCATACAAAACACAAAAATGTGGGAAACGTGGCACTTAATAGACCACGAGAGGGGTACTTATTTACAGTAGCACAAGCTGCACCAAGAAGGCAGAGTCACCTTCTTCAGCTTCAGCAGGGGCCACATGCCTCCATTAGAAGACTAACATTTTTCTCCTCTCTTTGTGCATCTGATGGGCTTCCCAAGTGGTGCTAGTAGTAAAGAACCCACCTGCCAATGCAGGAGCCGTAAGAGATGTGGGTTCGATTCCTAGGTTGAGAAGATCGCCTGAAGTAAAAAAATTCTCCAGTATTCTTGCTTGGAGAACCCCATGGACAGAGGAGCATGGCGGGCAATGGTCCACAGGGTCACAAAGAGTCAGACACAACGAAAGCGACTTAGCACGCACACACGTGTGTGTGTGTGATAGTGAGCAAAAGCACTGTGAGCGCTGGCTCGGGGGGACAAATACATTTTCGCACATAGGAGCATCCACAGATACGGAACCTGTGACTGATGAGGACTGAATGTGCATCAGTAAAATCTTCACACCCTGGGGGACCCGGCAGTGAGCCCCGAGGAGGTGAGGGCAGACCTCTCCCAGAGCAAAGACGCCGTCCTCTCCGGTCCTCCAAGGGCGTCCTCTCGCCCCCTGGAAACACGCCCCTTCCCCGGCTCTTCAGGCCCTGGCTCCGCCCCTTCTTGTGCGGCGCTGAACGTGCACGTGGTGCGATGGCTTCACCAGGCATGTGACCTGCCATCCCTTCGAGGCTGTGCAGATGTGGGAGGCGAGCCCGGGTCCCATGTCCAGCGCATCTCTCGGCTCCCGGTGGGCGAGCCACACATAGAGAACGTTACAATACAGAAACACTGGTGTCGGAGACCAGAAGTGGACAGGGCCTCATTTGAAATGATGTTCTAGGCCCGGGCTCCCCTTTCCATGGTTTCACTCATCTGCTTTACTGGCCGGCCCAGCCACAGTGAAGGCAACAGTCATGAGTTAGCAATCTGGAGACTGTGCTAGGTCTTGTCTGTACAAGCAGATGGGAGCTGGTCTTTAAGTCCTTGTCTGTAGAACAAAATCATTTTATTTTTAGGGAAATTCTATGGTTCTATCCAATCAGTCCATTCTGAAGGAGATCAGCCCTGGGATTTCTTTGGCAGGAATGATGCTAAAGCTGAAACTTCAGTACTTTGGCCACCTCATGCGAAGAGTTGACTCATTGGAAAATTCTCTGATGCTGGGAGGGATTGGGGGCAGGAGGAGAAGGGGACGACCGAGGATGAGATGGCTGGGTGGCATCACTGACTCGATGGACGTGAGTCTGAGTGAACTCCGGGAGTTGGTGATGGACAGGAAGACCTGGCGTACTGCGATTCATGGGGTCGCAAAGAGTCGGACACGACGGAGCAACTGAACTGAAAGTCCTTTTCGGTTAAAAAAAAATTATGTAATTCTGAGAAACTCAGAATTCTGTAACAAGGTCTTTGCTTGCCATTTTAGGAGCCCTGTTGTTTGTGAAAGTGTTCAGGAAATAACGCAACATGTACATGTTATCTTCTCCATTAAAAAGTTGACTCGTTTGAATAAAAAGCATTGTTTTGCCCATGAAAAGATGCTCAACACCACTCATTATCAGAGAAATGCAAATCAAAACCACAATGAGGTACCATTTCACACTAGTCAGAATGGCCACGATCCAAAAGTCTACAAGCAATAAATGCTGGAGAGGGTGTGGAGAAAAGGGAACCTTCTTACCCTGTTGGTGGGAATGCAAACTAGTACAGCCACTATGGAGAACAGTGTGGAGATTCCTTAAAAAACTGGAAATAGAACTGCCTTATGACCCAGCAATCCCCTGCTGGGCATACACACCGAGGAAACCAGAACTGAAAGAGACACGTGTACCCCAATGTTCATCACAGCACTGTTTATAATAGCCAGGACCTGGAAGCAACCTAGATGTCCATCAGCAGATGAATGGATAAAAAGCTGTGGTACATATACACAATGGAGTATTACTCAGCCATTAAAAAGAATACATTTGAATCAGTTCTAATGAGGTGAATGATACTGGAGCCTATTATACAGAGTGAAGTAAGCCAGAAAGAAAAACACCAATACAGTATACTAACACATATATAAGGAATTTAGAAAGAGGGTAATGATAACCCTGTATGCGAGACAGCAAAAGAGACACATATGTATAGAAGAGTCTTTTGGACCCTGTGGGAGAGGGCGAGGGTGGGACGATTTGGGAGAATGGCATTGATACATGTATAATATCATGTAAGAAACAAATCGCCCGTCTAGGTTCAATGCAGGATGCAGGATGCTTGGGCTGGCGCACTGGGATGACCCAGAGAGATGGTACGGGGAGGGAGGTGGGAGGGGGGTTCAGGACTGGGAACACGTGTACACCCATGGAGGATTCATGTTGATGTATGGCAAAACAAATACAGTATTGTAAAATAAAGTAAAAATTAAAAAAAAAAACAAAGCATTATTTTGGAAGAAGGATTTGCTGATGGCTTTTGTTCATGGTCGGGGATTTTAGAGTTATGAGAGTTTTCAAGTTGTGATCACATCACAATTGTTAAAAATCCTTTACCAACATCAAGATGAGATAGGATGTTTTACTTTTTGGTACTTGGCCATTAGCTCCATCCTGGAGTATGTGTCATATACAGCGCACTCTGCTAGTTCCTGTGATCACACAGGTTCTGGTCCTTACAGTAGCCCTGCAAGGTGCATATCAGGATTCCCATTTTTCAGGTGATGAAACTGAGGCTCAGAATAGCTAAGATGTCTGATAAGCAATTCAGATCCAAGCTTCCTGACCCCCAAATCTACATTCTTTTTCTTTGGTTTTGCAAAAGGTAACACTCTTTGCCGGGGTCCAGCCCTGGTGGATCCAGGGAATTCGAAGCATGGACAACGTTGGCGAGGAAAGACTTATTTGTTTATTAATATAAGATTAGATTAAGAAACAATAGTATAGTAGGAAGATTAAGTGGAGAAAGAGGGCTGAATAACTTGGTTTACACGGAAGACCAATAAAATTCCAGACAAAGAATTTGCACCATCTACGTTGGGCCAAAGGCGCTCGCTTGAATATCTAAGGGTGCCTCGCCTTAGGCTCCCTTTCGCGCGGGTCTTAACAGCCAGGGCAAGTAAGTAGACTTGGCGAGCCTCTGCGCCCCAGATGGGAATTCAGCCTGAAATTAAAGTAAAGAGGAAAAGGAGGGAGAAAAAGAGAGAGAGACATGGGGGAAACCAGTCCAGCGACTGGCTCCGGCCCCTATTGTTCAGAAGGCCTTATATACCTTTTAGATTGTACACAGAGATCAATGGGTAATACAAAATTATGCAGTGTTAGCAGCCCAGACTGTTATCAAAACCAGGCTTTTCTCTCTGCATACCTAATTGTATACACAAGTCTTAGGTGATTTACATCATCTTCTGGCCAAAAAGAGCCAATTAACATTTTACAGCCTTTTTTCTGATAAGGGTTTGTCAACCAGAAGACTTATTTGTGTTGATCTTTCCAAGGTCTGGTGCCACTCTCAGAAAGCACTAAATAAAGTTACATTCTTACATAGCAAGGACACAAGAGGAGCGCAGTGATATATAACAAAAAGAAAAGTAATTAACTCAAAAGTCTAGTGTTGCTAACATCAAAACTACCATAAATCTTTTTCCATATCCTGTGTACATTGATTAACATCCTCCCAGGTACCTAAAAGATATAGAATATGGAGGCCTGGCAGCAGTCATTGAGTCAACATTGAAAACCCTCTACCAATATAATTTTTAACTCTTTAGAAAAATCTCTGTATCTTTAAGATGCTTTTAAGCTTTGTGCCTCTCGCGGTTGGGGGGCTGTAAGCAATTCACAAGCTGTAAGAGGTCCGGGGAACCTGTTAGGCAAGCTAGAGAGCTATCAGAGGGGGTTTAACTGAAGCATCCCTTTCAAATGCAGAAGACTAAAGCCCTGAGTTGACTTTTTCCAGAGAATATCAGAAGAGTGGAAAAGCAGGCAGATTCTTATTTTTAGGGGGGTGGACGCGCAGGAAATTCCAAGGGGAAAACCTGAGGTCTGATTAGCCTTGCCATCAGAGCTCTTGCTGCATGACCTTGTCACGGGTGGAATCCCTCACGCTGGCTCCCGGCAACTCTTGATACATGTTAGGTTGTATTTGCAAAATTTGGAACTTTTTTTGTGCAATTTTTGACTCTAGTGTAGTTATAGGATCTTCTAGTATATGGGAATAAAGAAATTGAGGGAGTAAATTCATTTTTACTAGGCACTAAATCTTCATCTCTTTTGAAGAACCAAATTAGACTTAAAAAAGAAAAAACCAAGATGTTATTAAAAGAAATTTTCAAATATAGATTTTATTCTGGCAGTATTGCTTTTAAGCTGGTAGACACTGTATATGTTAGTTGCTTTGTGAATCTTCCAAGCAGAAAGCACTGTACTTAGCGAATTTGCCAGCAATTTATTTAGATGCCGTTTGACTATCTGATGAGCAATCAAAACATTCCCATCTGTTCGTCAGGGAGAGTCTGAACCTAAACATATCGTTCCCCCCGTTCAGCTCTGGGGCACCATCTCTGACTTCCCGAGTCTTCTGCCCAAGTAGATGACCTCCTCACCAACAGCCTACTCCTTGAAGGCGCAGCATGTCCTTGAGTACTGCGCCCCCCTGGTCACCTCTGTCTCTCCTCTTCTCACCCAGGATGAGGTTGTCTATCACAACACAACACGTCACGTTGGGTCATTTCATGTCACATCACATCTTTCACTCAACATGTGTTTATGGAGCATCTAGCTCATGCCAAACACTATTTCAGGCACTAGGGACACAGAAAGGAGAACGCTAGAGTAAAATCCCCGCCCAGGGCTTACCTTCTAGTGGAGAAAAGAGAAAATAAACAAGACAGGTGCATTTTTAAAATAGCGATCAAAAAAATAAATAAATAAACAAGGAAAGGAGGTAGGAAGTGTGTATGTTTGGAGGGGTATGGGGGGACAAACGTTCAAAACTGAGTCTAGTGGGAGCAAGCTGTGTGGACTGCTAGCCAGGGAACCCTTCAAAGAGGAGGCAGTGAGGGGAGGGTCATCAGAGATGAATTCGGGGCGCCTGGAAGGCTGCGGTGAGCCCCTCACTTTGGAGCTGGGCCTCCATCAGGGCCACAGTGGGCACGGTGAGGCGGACAGGGGGCGGTGGGTGGTCTGGCGCTGGACACACCGTGGTGTGCAGGGGACTGGTGAGCTCTGTGGGGGAGAGGGCAGGTCCAGAGGACTCCGGGATTGAAGTCCTGGGCAACTAGGAGCAAGGATCTCCTTTTTATGAAATGGGAAGCCTGGAGAAAGGGGTGCTGGGGGGGTGAAGGTCCACAGCTGGGCTTGCCGTTGGACCTCTGGCCGGGGATTCTGGCTGAAAATTCAGCGTGGAGTCACGGGCACCGGTGCTATTTGAAGCCACGGTGCAGGGCCGGCTGGAGACAGGAAAGGGAAGCGGCTTTTGAGGTCTGGTGCTGGGGAGGTGGCAGGAAGGAGACCCGGGCAGGGGTCACCGCAGTGTGGAGGCCTGACAGGAGAGCACGCAGTGTGGAGCGCGGTCTCCTGGTAGAAGGGAGAGCGAAGCCCTTGACTGGGTGCGCTGAGCGGTGCCCACCAGGTGACACAGGTCAGGTGGGCGGGGCTAGGGAGGGGCGGGGCTCCGGGGGGCGGGGCTGCTCCGCTCAGGTCCACTGCGCAGCCTCTCTGCGCACCGCCAGCCGCCATCTTGACCCTTGACATCTTGGGCTGGGTGTGAGGCCTGTGCCTGCGCTGAAGAGAAGCAAGACCGAGAGCAAAAGAAGAAAAAAAAAATAGACTTTATTTTATAACCCAGATTCCGGGTTTATTTCCTGGGAATTATTAATGGGCTTCACTGGTGGTGGCTGGGCTGCTGAGGAGAGGAATGAGACCAGAGGTGGACAGAGGAGTCCCCCGCGTGGGGGAGCCACAAGGGCAAGGGGTGGCCCCCGAGAGTGGGGTGGGGGGACCGGGTGGGGAGGATGGTGGGGAAGTGGGGGTGGTGAACCGTGTGAGGAGAAGAGACCGACCGAGGAGCCGCTGTGAGAGACCCCCTCACACAGCACGGGCGTCTGGACTGCTGGTGTTGGCAGGAGGAAATCCTTCAGGAGTAAGGGCGACCTGGGGGTCATTCAGATGGACCCAGTGGAGGACAGGGAACTCACTATCTTGCAAGAACCTAGGATGGAAAAGAATCTGCAAAAAGAACAAATGTGTGTTTATGTATAACTGAAGCACTCTGCTGTACGCCGGAAAGTAACAGCGCTGTGAATCAGCTAGACTTCCGCTTGGAAAAAGTTACCCAGGAGAGGACAGGAGCAGAGTTATAGTGACCGTGGCCGACTTCAGCCCCCTGCGAATGATCTGACCACCCCCGCCCTCCGAGCTGTGGATGCCACAATGTGCGGGTTAGAGAGGCTGAGGCTCTTCCCACGGAGGGTACCCAGGGTCTCAGCCCAAGAATGCCAAGAGCAGTCACAGGGGGCAGACTCTTACGAAAGCCCTGGGAAGAGAGGAGCTGAGAAGCCACCTGTTCTGACTCCTGCTGGGGCTGGCTGGAGCCCCAGGAGGTTGCTGGGGGCCCCCAAGTGGGCCTTTCACCCCAGCGTCCAGCAGTGAAGAACGGGGGTTAAGGTGGGGTCACAGGGAGGCCTCTCAGAGGAGGCGCTGGGGGTCCTGCTAGCAGAAGGGCCCCCTCTGCCTCGATAACCACCACCTCCACCTACTTGCACTTTCTGGAGCAGGTGGAGCATCCCCCGAGAATGCTGCGTGGGGCAAGACATCAGGGTCTTCCTTTGGCCTCTTCGCATGTTAACCCCTGGGGGCTTATGGGCCACACTGTGGCCAGTTGTGGGATTGGCTGGCCTTCTCAAGCTGGGTCTTCGGGTATCAGGAGAGGCCCTCCTGGGTGGATTTCATCCTTCAGGATGGAGCCCGGGCCTTGGGAACCTCCTGCAGGCCCAGAAGAACAAACTGGTGGCCTCCAGTCCGTTTGCACCCTCTTCCGCCTGGAACCAAGTAGGTGGCCGGTTACAAATGCCTTTTTAATGTTGCTCTTGACACCTCTGTAAAGTATCAGGCCACTGCTTTGGTTAATTTTATCCTGAAGCTGTTTTCTGTTTTATTTCCTATTTGCCTGAAGGGATGGTGCCTTTGCCAAGCAGACAGCAGCTGATCAGGTGAGCGATTGTAAAAATGTATTATAACTTTGGAAATTTTCTGATCCAGCTGCCTCCTATCATCATGTCAAGACCTATTCATGGAGTAATTAAAATCCTGTGATGACTGAACAACATATTTCCTCCTCTCCTTTCTCTATCACTGGTTGGTCCTGACCAGGGAGCCCTAGGAGGAGCACCTTGTGGTAGTCAGGGCCTTCTTCAGAACCTGCAACCAACTTCATTTTCTCTGGAACAGATGGCGATCCTTCCACTGCTTCCAAACTGGGTTGAGCCAACTCTGAGACTTCTGTGTTCCACTTTCTTGATACTCCAGTGAATTATCAAGATGAAGCTTTGTATCCAGATAGAGAAGCAGCTTTTTCCAGATCCATGTTTCTCCCTGGGAAGTTCATTTCAGGCGCTCAGTCATGTCCGACTCTTTGCAACCCCATGGACTCTAGCATGCAAGGCCTCCCTGTCCATCACCAACTCTCAGAGTTTACTCAGACTCCTATGTCCATTGAGTCAGTGATGCCATCCAACCATCTCATCCTCTGTCCTCCCTTTCTCCTCCCAGCTTCAATCTTTCCCAGCATCAGGGTCTTTTCAGATGAGTCAGTTCTTCGCATCAGGTGGCCAAAGTATTGGAGTTTCAACTTCAGCATCAGTCCTTCCAATGAATATTCAGGACTGATTTCCTTTAGGATGGACTAGTTGGATCTCCTTGCTGTCCAAGGGACTCTCAAGAGTCTTCTCCAACACCACAGTTCAAAAGCATCCATTCTTTGGCGCTTAGCTTTCTTTATGGTCCAACTCTCATCCATACATGACCACTGGAAAAACCATAGCCTTGACTATTCGAACCTTTGTTGGCAAAGTAATGTCTCTATTTTTTAACATGCTGCCTGGGTTTTTCATAACTTTTCTTCCAAGGAGCAAGCATCTTTTAATTTCATGGCTGCAATCACCATCTGCAGTGATTTTGGAGCCCCCCAAAATAAAGTCTGTCACTGTTTCCACTGTTTCCCCATCTATTTCCCATGAAGTGATGGGACCAGATGCCATGATCTTCGTTTTCTGAATGTTGAGATTTAAGCCAACTTTTTCCTTCTCCTCTTTCACTTTCATCAAGAGGCTCTTTGGTTCTTCTTCACTTTCTGCCATAAGGGTGGTGTCATCTGCACATCTGAGGTTATTGGTAGTTCTCCCGGCAATCTTGATTCCAGCTTGTGCTGCATCCAGCCCCGCGTTTCTCATGATGTACTCTGCATATAAGTTAAATAAGCAGGGTGACTGCCTGGGAAACACAACCCTAAATCCCCACTGCCCATACTTGGTTAGCTTACAGTCCAAACAGCTATTTTCCTAAGGAAATGCAGAGTTTGCAGGAGCTTTTCTGCAGTTTATGCCTGCTGTGTCATCACCAGTTACAGCTTACGGCAGATGCCATGTGTATGTATGTATGCAGAGGAAGGTGAGAGAGTATCAGAAGAGAGAAGAGAGTGGCACTCTGGTTCAGCTCCTCCAGTGAAAGTGTTATTCTCTCAGTCGTGTCTGACTCTCTGCAACCCTGTGGACTGTAGCCCACCAGGCTCCTCTGTCCATGGAATTCTCTGGGCAAAAGTACTGGAGTAGGTGGCCATTCCCTTTGCCAGAGGATCTTTCTGACTCAGAGTTCAAACTCAGATGTCCTGCATTATAGGCAGATTTTTTTTTTTTTTTAATCATCTGAGCCACCTCAGCTCCTCCAAGTTGACGTTAGAAGCATACAATTTATCAAACTTTACCAGGGTTTCAAATTCAAAGCCATTTGAATTGATGGTTCAATTCAAAGCCAACGCCTGTCAATGGACTATGACGCCAGAGTTCCCATGTTCTCAGATAGCATCTTCTGCCCACCTTTAGGCAGCCTGCCTTTCACCGTGAAAAATGACATCTAAAACCCCACTGTCAGTTAACAAGTGAGTAACTTGCATTGGCGGCGCCTCCAGGTTTCACTGGAATTTTCTGTTTATCATGTGTAGGCTGTGTGTCGATACTTCCTAATTCCCCTTGCCTGTTCTCAAGGGTTCCTGCACCGCCGCTGGCAATGGAATCCATGTTTGTAATCAGCTACTCCTAAGCAAAATTAAGCCCTCTGCTGTCCTTATGATCATTGCTCTTTTCCTGGCTGCTGTCTTTGACGTCTGCTCAGAATGCAGCACCTCCTGGTTTCTTCATCTGCTGCAGATGGAGAATCTACCTTTTCCCCTATCACTTTTTAACCCAAGCCGTGAAGCTGTTGCTAACAGTCACTTGTTAGTCTGTGCTCTCTGGGGTTCAGGAAGAGCCTTGTGGGTGCCTGCTAAATGCTCCACCTGAGAAAGACCAAGCCAAACACCACGGCTTTACCCAGTTTTTCAAGTCCTGCTGCAGAACAGCCTCCACAGGAACAGAACATCCTGTTAACAGCTACAGTCCACCCCCTTTCATGTTCCCCAAATTTTCCTGGAGATTGTGGGGGGGGGGCTGCTAACCTCGTCTTAGTTTTCACCTGGCTTCTGTTCCCCCTCTTCCAGGTATTTGTTGAAATAAGAGGCTTCTTCCTCTTGTTAAAGTGAAACTTGTGGGAAAGTCGACCCTGTTCTGAGGGCTCCTCGTGCTGCCCCAAAGCCTAGCAGGTGCTTCTGTTAATTGTGTGTTAGTGGCTGTCGTATCCAGCTCTTTGCGACCCCAAGGACTGTAGCCCACCAGGCTTCTCTGTCCATGGAATTCTCCAGACAGACATACTGGGGTGGGTTGCCAGTTCCTTCTCCAGGGGATCTTCACGATGCAGGGATCAAACCTGAGTCTCCCAAATTGCAGGCAGAGTTTTTCCTGTCTGAGCCACCAGGGAAGCCTGACTTGTGTTAGTTAGTTTGACAGCGCCAACCACCTCTCCTTCCTTGGCGCGTGCTCATCCCTTGGCTCCTGTGACACCCCTTCCTAGTTCCTAGCTGCTGTTCTCTGTCTTCTCTCTTGGCTAAGTGTTGGAGCACTGAGCCCTTTTCTGTATATACAGTTTTCCCCGAAATGATCTCGTCCAAAATGATGATTTTAAAATATTAATCTTTAGGAAAGCAATGTCCAGATTTTTACCTCCACTTTTCATCTTTTTAGTGAGCACCAGACTAGGACATGAAAAGTTTTCTGGGCCCCTCCATGTGGATGTCTAATTGAAATCTCACACTGAACATGTCCAAGGGAGAATTCTTGCTTTGCACTTCGGTTTCTCTTTTTCTCTTCCCTGCTTTTGCATCTCAGGAAATGGTATGAACCTCCAACCAAAGCTAGCAGCCATCCTTGATCGCCCTCTTTCTTTTCCATATGACAGTCAAACCTTAGAGCAATCTCAGAACCAGTCTTAAACCCGTCTACTTCCCTCCCTCTCCACTCCTCGAAGCCTGTCCAGCTGCTGTCTGAAGTGGCTGTCTGTCTGTTTTCTGTCCTCTTCTCTCATCCCGCTGCGCTGTAGTCAGAGCAGTCAGAGACATCTTTTAGAAATGGGAACCATCTAAAATCTCCATTGATTAACATTCTCCAGTGGGATCCCAATGCACAAGAATGAATATCCAAACCCTCTACCTTCCTACTTATAAAATTCTATAAAAACTGGACCCCTCCTAATTCACTGACAGGCTATGACTCTCCTTCACCCTATCTCAGTTTTACTTGGGAAGTAAAACAGGACTTGGTAATGAATTAAATATAGGACATGAGGAAACAGTGCCAAAATGACCTACGTTTCTGCCTTGCTCAGTTCCATAGGGTACCAGTGAGCTTGATGCTGTACGAATCAAGCCACCAAAAAAGGCTCAAATACAGTAGGATTTTATCTCTGGCTCAGAGCACAGTGGGTTCCTGACCCAGGCAGATTTCCCCCAATGAGAGATTCAGGGACCCAGGCCCCCTTTCATCCCAGCCTGCTCCCCAGGGACGCATATGTCTGCACTCATACTGTGGAAGGAGAAATTGTGGAGAAGGCACACTTGTACATTTGTACGTTTGGGTGCAGGAAGGACACCTGGAGATTCCACCAACGTTCCACTGACCAGGGTCTGCTGTGAGGCCGCCTTTGGATGCAAAGCAAGGCTGGAAAGTATCACCCCTGGTGGGAAGCCGCTTTGTAGAACTCTTTTCTGTGGATGGAGAACACAAATTCAAGTGGTTTTGTAGTCGGCTTGCTCATAAGTAACCATGTCTGACGGAACATGGGCCACCGTAGAAAGCCAGGTCTGTGAGGGCACAATGTGGGTCCATGACATCAAGCAAAGTGCAAAGAAAAGAACATACTTCAGGGTGGTGGATCCATGTATACAATGCCAAAACCTCCCAGTCAGTCTGGATTGATAAAAGTCAATTAGTTAACTGGTGCTTTGAGACTTGGAAGCCAGAACCACACGTCAAAGAAAATGATTCATTTCCCAGGAGCTCTTTTACTTCTTACCTATGTCGGCATCATATATACTCAGCCACTGAAGCCCAGATACAAATCCTGACGTGTGTCTTGTGGCTCTCTGAGAAAGAAGTCAGGGTGCAATCAGAGGGAGAGACTTGTGAGGACATGAGGTGGGCTTCCCTGGACAGAGATCTGGAAAGACCGTGAGCTTGTGAGATAGAAGTTGTAACCTGCATATGCAGCCAGTGCTGCTATTGGAAAAAAAAAGACTTGTCTTTGTTTTATTCAATCTGAAAAGAAATATTGATCACTGTATCCTACATCTCACACAAATGATGTAAGAAGAAAAGTGATCGAATGTTAATAACAGACTGAGACTGTTGGTAAAGCAACTTTGACAACAGAATGTATGCAAATCCCCCGATACTCAGACTTCAACAGTGAATATCAGATCAGCTAATACCTTTGTACAGTTTTATGTGACAGGACTGTGCTTGGTCTTGGGAACAAAGGAAATGAGAAGAACCTGTCCACTTGGGAATCACACCACATGACTGAGAAGTAGCAAGAGCAGTTGGTTATCCAGATGCCCTCTGATGATTTCTCAGGCTGAGTAGAAGGCCTGAGCAGGCCCCAGGGGCAGAAAGGGAGGCCCCACCAGAGCTGGTTTCCAGATGGAGTCTTAAAGGAACAGTGGAGACAGTCAGGAGGCCGTTCCAAGCGCAGGAAAGAGGAGCTGAAATCAAGAGCCAGCTGCAGACCAGTGTGGGAGTGCTGGGCCATTCTGTGTTGGTGGAGGGTGGAAGCAGAGTGAGGCGAGGGCAGGGTGCAGCAGGTGGAGGTTGGCCGTGCAGCCCACAGCTTTGCTGAGGACCTTGGGCTTCACTCTGTGTGCCCGGGAGCCACTGGTGTCTGAAAACAGGAGAATGACATCATTAGTTATATCTCAGATGACTTGCTTTGCAAAGTGAATTTGAAGAGATTCCTGGTGTGGAGTCAGGAATAACAGGAAATAAAGCCCGTCCTTTGCTGCGTGGTGTGGTGGTCCATTTGTCTGTGCGTGCATCAGTTCATCCGGCTAGTGGGGGGCACCAGCGTCATGCTGGGTACCCGGCTGGGTGCTGGAGACGTGAGAGAAAAAATAGGGCCCCATCCCAACAGAGAAGGTGCTTCCAACTGGGTGAATGTTTTCCTGTGAATCACCAAAACCTGCCCATCAAGAGAGGCTGACAGTTCAGTGCACATGCAGGCGTGGGCCACACTGGGCCTTAACCCTCTAGATCTCACACACCCTGGGCTTCCCATTCTATCATCAATCACGTCCAGTGACAGTGACCCAAGACATAGTCTCTCTACCAAGCGGGAGTGGCCCCAGGCCTGGTTTTCATCATTAGCTTGTTCAGAACTTTAATCAGATCCCATTGCCAGTACTCTGGTTAGTCCGGGTGATATCAAATACTTAATCCATGTAATATTCTTTGTGCTACATATGAGAAGTGCTGAAGACAGGTGAAACACTGCAGTTATACTTTGCAGGATCAATGATTGAGTCTGGCCTTGAGAATGGAGTTTGGAAGGAGGGTTCAGCTTTGTCCCTGGTTTGTCCTGTCCTCTTTTTCTGTTACTGATCATGCTCACTGGGCTTGGAAGGTCTTCAGCTTCTTCTATCTCTCGTCCTTTCCTGATAGGTGTGTGTGTGTGCGTTCAGGAGACAGAAGTGACTCTGTGCCCACTCATTTGATGTCTTTGCTCTTGAGGATTAACAGGAAAGACCCCCATGTGTCTCTGAAAGCCTCCCTCTGGTTGCCTCAGCCTGGGGCTGGGGTGGCGAAGGCCCAGCATCGGCCCAAGGGGTCGGCATCTGCGGGGCCTCCAGGAGTCCTGCTTCTTCCCTCACAGCATCACAGCCCCTGCACTCTAGCCAGCATGACTTGTCAGACTGTTCTGGCCAGTCAGCCCTCCCACACTAATCACCCAAAGGGCCAATGAAAATGTAGTGTACTAGGAGATTCAGAAAGAAACAGGAAAAAACCAGGTTGCTGAGCAACCCGACTCTGTCAGCAGAGGGAGATGCTATTTTTACACCAAGAAGGTGGCTGCAGTTGATTCTGTCACAGAATCCTAAACTCAGCCAGTGGAGTGACCTCCCGAAGACCTCGGAGTGAGCCGCACAGCGGGCAGCCACGCGCTGGCGCCCTCCTGTAGGCCCCTGATAAGGCGGCGCGTCTTCAGAAAGGACTCAGTGTTGGTTATGTCCCTCAGTGTGTCCTGGGCTTTTTCTGCATGCTGTTGTTCAGATGCTCAGTTGTGACCGACGCTTTGTGGCCCCCATGGATTGCAGCCCACCAGGGTCCCTGTCTGTCCCTATCTCTCAGAGCTTGCTCAAACTCATGTCCATTGAGTTGGTGATGCTATCCAACCATTTCTGTTGTCCCCTTCTCCTCCTGCCCTCAACTTTTCCCAGCATCAGGGTCCTTTCTAATGATTCGCTCTTTGCATCAGGTGGCCAAAATATTGGAGCTTCAGCTTCAGCATCCATTGAATATTCTGGGCTGATTTCCTTTAGAATGGACTAGTTTGATCTCTTTGCAGTCCAAAGGACTCTCAAGAGCCTTCTCCAACACCACAGTTCAAAAACATCAATTCTTTAATGCTCAGCTTTCTTTATGGTCCAACTCTCACATCCATATGTGACTACTGGAAAAACCATAGCTTTGACTAGATGGACGTTTGTCAGCAAAGTAATGTCTCTGCTTTTTAATACATTGTCCAAGTTTGTGATAGCTTTTCTTCCAAGGAGGAAGCATCTTTTAATTTCGTGGCTACAGTCATCATCTACAGTGATTTTGAAGCCCAACCAAGATAATAAAGTCTGTCACTGTTTTCATTGTTTCCCCATCTATCTGCCGTGAAGTGATGGGACTGGATGCCATGATCTTAGTTTTCTGAATGTTGAGTTTTAAGCCAGCTTTTTTATTCTCCTCTTTCACCCTCATCAAGAGGCTCTTTGGTTCCTCTATGCTTTCTGTCATGAGGGTGGTGTCATCTGCGTATCTGAGATTATTGATATTTCTTCCTGCAAATCTTGATTCCAGCTTGTGCTTCATTCCCATGATGTACTCTGCATAGAAGTTAAATGAGCAGGGTGACAACATACAGCCTTGATGTACTCCTTTCCCAATTTGGAACCAGTCCATTGTTCCATGTCCAGTTCTAACTGTTGCTGCTTGACCTGCATACAGGTTTCACAGGAGGCAGGTCAGGTGGTCTGGTATTCCCATCTCTTGAAGAATTGTCCACAGTTGGTTGTGATCCACACAATCAAAGGCTTTAGCATGGTCAGTAAAGCAGAAGTAGATATTTTTCTGGAATTCCCTTGCTTTTTCTGTGATCCTATGAATGTTGGCAATGAATCTCTGGTTTCTCTGCCTTTTCTAAATCCAACTTGTATGTCTGGAAGTTCTCGATTCGTGTACAGTTAAAGCCTGGCATGGAGAATTTTGAGCAGTACTTCGAAACGACTGTAATTGTGCAGTAGTTTGGACATTCTTTGGCATTTTCTGCATAGCACATGTCAAAATCTGTAACTAAAGAGTTATTTTTCTGTGTTCATAAATCTTTCTCTAGGCACTGGACTGGAAGTGGGTGGAGGGCAGGTGTGGGGCGTATTTCTGCTCCCTGCTGTCCGTCCCCAGCACGTATGACATCTTCTGGTTCACAGCGGGTCTCAATCTTTGTCGAATGAGTTAATAAACAAGTGAGAGTTAGACTGGTATTAGTTTATTGCATCTGATCATCATTAAATGTCATCTCTAGTCAAAATGTGGGAGAGGATCATGACCTCAAAGGTTTTTCTTCAAGTTGCTATCGAAAGTATTTTTCAGCAGTTGTTTAGTTGCTATGGTGTGTCTGATTCCTCATGACCTCAGGGACTGTAGCCCGCCAGGCTCCTCTGTCCATGGAATTTCCCAGGCAGGAATACTGGAGTGGATTGCCATGCCCTTCTCCAGGGGAGCTTTCCGACCCAGGGGCTGAACCTGCAATTCCTGCATTGCAGGCAGGTTCTTTACCACTGAGCCACCTAAATCCCAGTAGCTGAGAGCGAGCTCCCAAGTTAGCCAGCGCGCTTGCGCTCAAGGCACAGACTGGTCTGGCACTGGAGTGTGTGACCTGGGAGCCGTGTGTGAGGATGTTGCTGGCAGCCTGCACAGACCAGCAGAGCAGTGCCAGGCCGGGGCTGCCCACCGCTGGGGGGCAGTGGCAGTAAGGTCTCGGGTAGCTCTGGTCAGATGACTCGGAGAGGCGACCTCAGAAGGGAGGGCACACTGGGTGTGGCCCTCCCAGCCGACCAGGCTCCCCTCCTGGCCTCCTCCACCCGCTCCTCAGCTTTCCCGCCCCGGGGCCGGACAGCCCTCCTCGTGGCTCGTCTCTCTCCTCTTGTCTGCATGGACCTGTCTCTCTGGATGGTTTCACCCAGGCTCAAGTGTTTAGATCCTGTTGATACCCAGATGTCTCCCAAAAGTGTTATCTTCCAGAACTCTCCTCGGAACTTCAGCTTATAAATCCAGCTGCCAGAAGCCCTGCCCAAACAGCAACTGCCTTTGCCTCAAGCTTCCAAACCTGAGGGTCCGTCCTTTCTCCCAGCAGTTTGTTTGACTCTCGGACGCTTTGAGTGGTGAGGAGACTCCTTTTGCTTCTGGAACCACAAGAAAATGCCCATATTGTTGTCCTACGTCACTTCAGTCGTGTCCAGCTCTTCGCAATCCCATGGACTGTAGCCCACCAGTTTCCTCATCCAGGAGAGTCTCCAGGAAAGAATACTGGAGTGAAGTGAAAGTCGCTCAGTCGTGTCTGACTCTTTGCCACCCCATGGACTGTAGCCTGTGGGCTTCTCCATTCGTGGAATTCTCCAGTTAAGAATACTGGAGTGGGTTGCCATTTCCTCTCCCAGCGGATCTTCCTGACCCAGGGGTCGAACCTGTGTCTCTTGCATCTTCTGCGTTGGCAGGAGGGTTCTTTACCACCAGCGCCACCCGAGAGGCCCCACACTGCTGTCAGTTGATGGTTAAACATCTCAAGGTAGCTGTTATGTCTTTTCGGCGTCTTCTCTAACACATTCTCATGTGTTTCTGGGCTTCGAATAGACATCTGCTGCATATGTGTTACGTGTAAATCACGGTGCTGGGGGCTTTGGTTACTGAAACGACAGTCACAGAGGCCGTCCTCTGCATCTCGTGGCTCAGGGTTGGTCCTGTGTCAGCTGGGACATGGCGCAGGCCCTGCAGCAGAGACCTCAGATGTGAGATGAGGTGCAGCTGCGGGGGTCCAGCCAGCGGCGTCTGTGTGGTTTCCGGGAAGAAGCGGGTGGGAGCAGAGTGTGGTTTCCGGGAAGAAGCGCGTGGGAGCAGAGTGTGGAGTGTCAGTAGGACTCAGCCGTGTGGGGTGGGGTGGCTGAGAGACCTTGTGGGCAGCAGCAGGCACGGCTTCCAGGACATGTGCAGGGCCTGGGAGGAGCTTGCTTTCGTGGAGTGAGGCCCCTATGAAGGCTGTCTCAGTTCCCCGGGCCACTATAATGAAGTGCCACAAGCTGGGTGACTTGAACCACAGAAATTTACCATCTTACAGCCTGGAGGCCAGAGGCCTAAAGGTGAGGTTGGGAGAGCCCTGCCCCTCCCTCTAGCAGTGGCTCTGGCGCCCCGGGCTCGCCTCCATCTTCACAGGGCCGCCTCCGTTCTGTGTCTCTGCGTTTCCATCTTCTCTTGCTCTAAGGACACCCACCGTGTCGGCCTGGGCTGGCCCCGGTGGAGGGTGAGCTCATTTTAACATGCTCACCTCTGCAGAGACTGCATTTCCAGGTGAAGGCACGTTCATCCACAGGAACTGGGGGGTAGGACTCCACCATGCGTTCTGGGGGGCCACAGTTCAACACACAACAAGTGGAGAGTGGAAATTTGGTGGGAGGGTGCTCTCGAGGTGAACCTCCACTCCTCTGAAATCCAAGCTGCAAAATTCAGCCTGTTTCTTAGGCCAATGGCTCGAAGTCCTGGCTGCTTATCAGAAACTCCTGGAGATCTTTTAAAAACGGAGATGTCACGGTTCTATACAAACCTGTATACAAACCCCTGAGAGCTCCCCTGGTATTTCTGATACTCAGCCAGGCCTAGAGCCACTCATCTGGCCGACGAGGACCTGCTGAAGGGCTTCTCCATCTTACGACATTGGTTCTAGGACGCCTCAGGGTCTGGAAGAGTGTTTTCTAGTGTTTCCACCCGAAAATGCAGCCCTCCAGGTTGCCCGTCATCCTCCCAGTGTTACATGGCCAGCCCAAGCCCGGGGTGGGCCATTACCTGCTTCCTTCTGGTGATGCTTCCCCTGTGGATGTGATTCAGGGGGCTCCCCTTCACAGTAGCCAGGTCTGCTCTCGGCTCCAAGTCGAGTCTGTGGTCGATTGAAACTCTTCCCACGTCTTTTCCACACGAATGGCTGTAAATCCAGGTTTTCCCCATCCGGTATTTGTGCAATCGATTTTTGGCTCCTAAATGCAGGCCTTGACACATATCTCTGTTTAATTTCATCTTGTGGCTTTCGTCAAGTGTTCTAGCCTGTCGGGGCCTCTGTAGTTCAAGTCTATCATTTATCTTGTTAGCTATATCTCATAAGTCTGTCATCTGCAGATTGGATAAGCGTGTCTTTTCTGGCTTCACCCAAATTGCTGTAAAACAGGTTGAATGTGTCCCAGAGAGAGAGACATGATACTCCTCCAGAGACAGCTCTCCAGTGGCAAACACCGTCAGTACACAGTCCGTAAATCAGCTGCTGCACCCAGCCAGTTCTTAGTCCAGCCATATTTTATTCCCAGAGAATTCTTCGAAACTTCTGTATTGAGGAGGTGCTGCAGACTTGCAATTAGTCCTTGAAGTATAAGTCAAGAAGACCAGAGAGTGGCCACAAGTCTGACTGGGGGCCGTGCAGACATCAGTTGGGCTGCACCCAGGAAACTCAGGCCACAAACAAAGGGTTTTTATTGTCAGCATTGAACCAAAAGCAGTCAGTGAGTCAGCAAAGCACCAGATGACTCTGTGCTGAGCAACAGATTCAGAGTCCACATAAGCACAATTTTTTAAGCTAGAAGTTCGAGCATGGTATCAAGGTTGCTACAATTCCAAACTCTGTTTAAGCTAAAAAATATACCAGGAAGGTTCAGCTGCGCTTAGAGATCCTTTACTGAAGTCCTGCTGTGTGCTTGTTGTGGTCTTGCGTGCTCTGCAGTATATTCACGTGTTACCTCCTGGGGCAGCAGAAGGACATGAAGGCAGGTGGGATGGGGCCTTCAGAGGGTAGGATGGAGATCCAGCCGCCTAGCTGTGTGGACACATACGGTGAGGAGTCCAGGCTCCTGAGAAGGACATATCTGCTTCAAACATTAGCACAGCAGTTGAGTGCTGTGTGACCTCTAAGTTTATTAACTTCTCTGAGCCTCATCCTGGCCATCAGTCAAGTGTTGACCTGAACAGAAGCCAAACTAATGAGATTGTGAAGATGAGATGAGATGTGTGGAAAGAGTCTGACTTGGGAGCGGGCCCAGCACATAGTCTCTTCTATGAAGGCTTGACAAAGAAAGGTAATAGGAAGTAACTCTTACTAGTCAAAGCTATGGTTTTTCCAGTGGTCATGTATGGATGTGAGAGTTGGACCATAAAGAAAGCTGAGCACCAAAGAATTGATGCTTTTGAACTGTGCTGTTGGAGAAGACTCCTGAGAGTCCCTTGGACTGCAAGAAGATCCAACCAGTCCATCCTAAAGGAAATCAGTCCTGAATATTCATTGGAAGCTGAAACTCCAATACTTTGGCCACTTGATGCGAAAAACAGACTCATTGGAAAAGACCCTGATGCTGGGAAAGATTGAAAGCGGGAGGAGAAGGAGATGACAGAGGGATGAGATGGCTGGATGGCATCACCGACTCAATGGACATGAGTTTGAGCAAACTCCGGGAACTGGTGATGGACAGGGAGGCCTGGCGTGCTGCAGTCACAAAGAGTTGGACACGACTGAGCAGCTGAACTGAACTGAACTGAAGTGACTCTGAGCCAGAGAAACAGGACGTTAGTAGAACTGACAGAATTTTAATCATGGCTCTTAAGGACTTAAAGAAGTCGTATGGACATTGTTTTCCTGATAGTGGTCATTGTACTGTGGCTGTGTAACATTTGGGGGGCTGAAGCACTTTATATTCTTTCTGCAGCCCTTGTGTAAGTGTGTGATTATTTCAAACTGAAGTTTAAGAAGTGTAAACATCAACTTCTTTAACATGCATGTCTACTCCACTCTATAAGCCTCTCCTACCTAAGGAGAGAGACAGGTATAAACTGAGACCATTAGAGAGCAATACATGGTTGTTACAGATGAGCCAGTGGCGGCAGAAAAGAGAGCATAGCTCACCAGCAAGAGCCCCATGCTGTGTGCCTGGAGATTCTTCCCAGCTTCCTGGTCAGCCTTCCTTCAGACAGAGCCCTCGCCCTGCCGTGGGGATGTGTCTTCAGTTTGGACGTGATGGAGTAGTCAGGGCATTTCCTGAACTCTCTCCAGGAAGGGTAAAGCTGCATCCTCAGGAAAGAGTGCCCTGAGCAGCTGGAGGTGCTGGGGGCTGCAGAGACTGCTGCCCGGAGGGGCGGAGGAAGCTGGAGCTGAGTACAAGCTCTAAACTTTAGAGAGGGAACAGGGGCCCAAGTCCAGACGAGCGTGAGCCAGGAGGAGGAGCTGGCACGGCCGGTTGCCAACTGTGCCAGCGTCTTCTCCCAGCCAGGGTGGCCGGAGGCCCACAGGCAGTCCAGGCTGTGTGCCGGGGCCTCGTCCCCTCCCCGGGCGTGGGGAAGCTGCCCTGGTGAGGTTTTCTGCAGAAGTCCCTGGTCCTACTCTCGTGTCACAGTCACCTCTCAGAGGTGATCTGAGATCACCTCACAGATCTGAGTCACAAAGGCCCTGGCACCCTCCGACACCTGAGTCCCCCCCGCCCACGCCGGAAGCTCTGACACGACCTTGTCATCCACACAAGCCAGGACATCTCAGAAGAGGTAGAACACAGGACACAAAGACAAAAACGCTCTAAATGTCGAACCGACAAACGCAAAGCCACTCTCATATTGTTTGCTAGAGCCCTTCCCAACATGCTTAAAATGAGACGAGAGGTCGAAGGCCTTACGGAGCACAGTGGAGGACACATTTCAGAACATTAAGAGGGGCCGGAAATGCTCTCCAGCGCTGTCAGCCACTCATCATACAACGTGTCCAAGGTTTACTACTTAAAAAAATCAACTGGAAAGAAAATGCTGGAGGGGAGGAGAGCTTGTTTCCTAGAATTTCAAAGGGCATCCGATAGTCTGGGAACCAGGGGTGGTGAATAAAACGGAAACACCGTTTAGACCTGCCCAAGGGGCAACGGCCACAGACGTCTTCAGAAATGTACACACCGGACCCCTGATGCTGTCTCAGTTTGAAAGTGACCACAGCTCTGCAGCTGTAGATGGAGTCGCCTCTGAAGTAAGAGGGATCTGACATCACTCTGTTGTGACTCACAGCCCATTTATCCTCTTAGCTGTCTCCTGGGGAGCGGGAGGGTGTCCCACCCTTGCCTTTCTAGCGCTGCTTCTCTGAGAGCAGCAGGAAGCTTCCCTCTATGCCCAGGGACCCCTGGAGAAGGTGGGAGTACACACAGCGGAAAAGAAAGAACCTGTGATTGTATTTGTTCTCAGAGCAGTGAGTGAACGCGTCTATGAGAGCGATTTTATGTTCACAGCAAAGTTGAGCTGAAGGTACAGAGTTCCCATTGAACCCCCCATGCAGCACCTCCCCCACCACCTGGAATGTTCGTTACAGTTGGTGAACCTGCCTGAGACGTCATCAATAGTGGTTTCAATGTTTTTGTATAAGAAGAATGAAGCAGAGTGGTTCTGGACAAAACTCATTAACTCCTCATGAAATCTGAACATAGTAGAGTCAAAAATTGGAAATCATGTATCCTGGAAAAGACAGTTTAAAGGACCGTCTCCAACCTGGGTGGAAGGGGCCGTACCAGGTATTCTTAACTAGCTCAAGCATGGTGAAATTGAAAGGAAACTGACTCTTGGGTTAATTCCCACTTCCAAAGGTCCCTAATACTGGACTGGTCTATGGAGAGGGCTCCCACCAGGCCGAGAAGGAGACAACATCAGTAGACATCTTGCCCAAGATGCTGGACCTGACTCGCACAGTCATTTAGAATGCTTTCTTGACTTCTCGGGCCTTAGCATATAAAGCAGGTGCTTTCTGCCATGGACACAATTCTATGCTAGTTTTTAGAACTCAGTCCAGTTGTCGGATGTGTGGCCACTTACCTGTATCTAGTAAAGATAAGGATTGATCCAGAACAGATGCAGTCAGATGACCTGGGATATACTAGGCTATACCTGATAGAAGTTTTTGGCTTAAATTCTTGTTTATGATTTTGCTAATGTTCTAGTTATATAATATATATATATATATAGCCTATTTCACAGACAGAAAAAAAAAATAGAGGATTTAGAACATGACTTGAATAGCTGAGATCACCATCCTGAGGCCATTGATCTCCTATTGGTCATCTCTCGTTCCCTCCCACATGTCTCTCTGCAGTTTTCTGGCCTGAAAGCAAGTGTCATCAGCAACCAACCAGCGCCCTTTTGTCACCTTTCGGGAGAGTCCTGTTTCCAGGGTTTGCTGCTGTCCACTGGAAAGCAGGAAGCAGAAGTCTCTGCACTCCGCTGGACTCAAAGTCCATGAGATGATTCTTTTTTTTTTTTTGCAAAGTATCACAGAGCCCCTCTAGTTTCTGTGTAAATGATTCCTTAAACTACATTCAGCTAAGGTCACTGGGAGGCTGTGGTTCACCTTGCCCTCTGAAGGGGTCATCCCCCTGCGTTGTGCTGGCCACCATCTCTTGAAGTGTCGGTGGATCGCCAGCACTTGGTGATCTCGGAGGGAGAGCAGTGAGCGGTCCTAGAGAGAGATCTTAGTTCCCTGGCCAGGAGTTGGACCTGAGTAACTGGATGAAACCCAGGAACCTTCCCACTAGACCACCAGAGGCTAGAGGCTAGAAGCTAGAGGCAGAGGTTCCCTGACTCTTGCCCAGTTTGAAAATAGGAATGTTTCAAGGAGGCAAAACCCATGAAAGCAGGTCCAAAGTCTGCTGCTGGAGACACAGCACAAGTATGTGAGAGTACACGGAGAAGCAGTCCCTATCTTTAAGCCGGAAGCAGGGCAGAGAGACACACCAGAGAGACAGAGGCGGGGGGTGGGGGGGTGGGAGGCTTCCCTTCTAATGAGGAGGAGTGCAGTAAAGAGACGATTTAAATGTTTACACAGGATAGTCCTTCTGGGTCTTTGTTTACCTTTGGACAATGATCTTGTTGCTTGCTTCACTCCTCACCAGTCTTAGGACCCATCCCAAGAGGCCTGCGCAACTTTCTGCTACGATGGATCCCGCCGCAGAGGACTGTGGGTGCACGACCACACTTATTATTGGGTGGTGCCCCTCCCTTTTTGACCCCCAGGAGGCCTCCCTGTGCATGTGCGGACAGGGAAGTCTTCCTTGACCTCAGGAGCGGGCACCTTGTCTCTCTACTTCAGCAGAGCTCAGCCTCTGCCACTAGCTCTGTCCTTGGAGTGTCTGGATGGGAACAAAGCTTCAGCTTGACACCACCTGACAAACACCAGCTGTCCAGCCCAGGGGCGCGTCGTCTCCTGCCTCGCCGGCGCAGAGCAGGCACTCGGGGAATGCTCTCGGGGAACCATCTCTTAGGGTATCCGTGCATCCAGAGCACCCAGCACAGAGCGAGTGCACCGGAAATGTGGCGGAGGGAGGGGAGGATTCAGTGAGTAAAAGAAATAAGCCTTTTGGGTCCCTTGTGAGGAAAAGCTCCTGGAAATTTGGCCTAGGGCTTCCTTAGAGTTTCTCAATACCTGATACCATTCTGATTGGAGGGCACTGGGTGGAGAAAGGACCCGAATCTCTGGGAAGATTTCCTATGCTGAGAGTGGGAGAAGCCCAGGCAAGTGCAGGCTTTATCCAGATCTCCCAATGTGCATCTTGATGGGTTCGAAGCTCAGAAGGTAACTCATGAACCAAGCCCCCCACCCAGACTTGGTGCTCCCCACCCCCCACTGTCCCATCCACACAGCAGAGGCAAACCAAGGCATCCAGGATGGGTTTTCCTTCCGTGGAGACTAGTGAATTTCACCAAGGAATGTCCCTGCTTGGGGATGTGCTGCACTCGGCGGAACCCGTCAGGAGACAACTGCCTAGAGAGCGCTTTTGGATAAATAGCAGTTCATGTAAGCAGTCATCTGGGACTTCTGCATGGCCCCTGTAATTCGTCCTTCCCGGAGGCAGGGTTGCCCAGTGACGTGGATCGTGGATCCTGCCTTCTGTGCAGGGGTGATAGCAACCCCGAGGTCATCACTGTGGCTTGCGGACCTCAACCCTGCAGCGTCTCACTCCTCAGTGTTCATCTCTTGTGGGTTTTCCTGGCTATCACAGAGGCAGCCCTAACCCTGAATTCATGGAAGGTACACAAGACGTATACCTTCCCTCATAGCTCGGTTGGGAAAGAATCCAACTCCTGCAGTGCAGGAGACCCTGGTTCGATTCCTGGGTCAGGAAGATCCCTGGAGAAGGGATAGGCTACCCACTCCAGTATTCTTGGGCTTCCCTGGTGGCTCAGCTGGTGAAGAATCTGCCTGCAGTGTGGGAGACCTGGGTTCGATCCCTGGGTTGGGAAGATCCCCTGGAGAAGGGAAAGGCCATCCACTCCAGTATTCTGGCCTGGAGAATTCCATGGACTGTAGAGTCCATGGGGTTGCAAAGAGTCAGACACAACTGAGCCACTTTCACTTTCACACAAGACATATGCAAAGATCAGGGCTCCAAAACCGTGGTAAGCACTTGTCTGTGACTGGACGACTTTTGCTTTAGTGCTTGATGTCTGCCTTGTTCATAAGTGTGGATGCTGTAATTATTCACATATTCTCCCTGAGGCCTCTTACAGATCCTCACCCCGAGGGTGGACACCTCTCCAGTACTCCACTAGTTTGTCTTTAAATAGTGTTCCTCTCCTTGCGGAACTCCAATTAGAAGTATGTTAGAGCTTTCCCTCTATCTTCCGCAACCTCTCCCCCATACTGCGGTCCCTTTAATTACCTTATCTATGGTGGAATTCATAGGTGGCTGTGCAGAGATCAAGGCCCTTTCGGAGAGGAGGAGACAGCTTCATGGGAAACTTGCTCTTTGGAATCAGACCAGGACTCCATCAAAGTCTTGTGATAATTTCATATAAATCCTGTAATTTCACAGCTGCATCTTTTTACCTATATGTACCTTTATTAACACACTACATTTCAAAGACACCAAAGGCTGGTCTAATTTGTGTCACAGAATTATAATCATCACCCAGATGCCTTCACAGAGTTCTCTCATAGTCCTCTCCACAGGGCTGTGATTGGGAAACTCCACGTTCTCGAGTTAAAACCTGGTTTCTTGCAATCAGATCCCGCCACAGACATCTGGATTTTGAAACTGCCTTTGGCGGGGCTTGGCGGTCGAATAGCGTCTGGGGTTGCACCGTCATGGACGTTAGTAATCACAACAAATCACCGTTTGCACCTCCCGTGTGCTCCTTGGAGATTCTCCTTTGTGTAAGCAAATAAAACAGTTTCACAAATTTTGATTCAGAAAGACTCCTGTTCATCTCACGATTCCTGTCCAGTCGCGGGCTTTGCTATTAGTAGTCATTCGTTCACTAGCGTTACTGTGTTTGGTGCCGTAAAAAGTGAGCCGGGGGGCGCTTCGTCCGGCCCTGCTGCCAAGAGGCGGGCCTGTGGAGAGGGAGAGGGGATTGGTACAGCCGGGGAGGAGACGCATGGCCTCAGTCCCAGGAGAGCTGCGGACTCCAGTCTTCCTCCTACTGGTTTGGAGGGCAGGCGGGGTCGAAAGTCAGGGACTGCTGACTGATGCGTGGGTGTCCTGGGGCGGCTGGCAAAGCACCGCAGACTCGCAGACTTCACGGATCGGACCTTGATGCTCCCCACGGCACTCGAAGCCTGAAGTCCACCATCAGGGCGTCCTAGGGCCACAGTGCCTGGAAGGCCTCCGGCAGGGTGCTTCCTGCCTCCTCCAGTTCCTGGTGGCCCCCGGCGACCGCTCAGCTTCCAACCTCACACGGCCCCTCCCTGGTGTCCGCGACTCGGGCCCAGCCTCCGTAACTTTCGACTTGCCTGTGATGGTCTTCTTTTGATATTTCCAGGTGTTCGTGGGTGCCCCCAATCCGGCAGTGCTTTAAATGCTTTACAGCCGTCTTCCAGTTCACCCTATGCTGAACTGTGCATTTGCACCCCAGCCCGGGCCAGGCCAGGACTGCGGTCTCATTAGAGGCACATTTGCACATTTTCCCCTCAAGGGACCAAGGCCGCCGTGAATACCGCCATCTGTGTCCTTTCGCGGGTCTCCTTCCCCTGTTCACCGGCTCGCGGAGCGTCTTTCGGGCTCTGGCTGCGCGCGGCCTGGTCCCTCCTGGCTTGGCACCGTGCCCAAAGCCCCCCTCGGACTTCCTGCCTGGGGCCCTGAAGCATCGGGGCATCGGGGCAGCGCGCAGCGACAGGGCCCTCCAGTGCACACACAGACGGGGACCTCTCACACCTGGGCCCTCACTTCTGTACGCAGCTGTGCATGTACGAGGACGTGAAAAGCATTTTATCTAGCCTTTTTGGTTCGTATTGTGGCAAGAGTGTTTTCAGGCTCTCTACCCTACAGATATTAACAAATGTGATTTCATTTATCTTTACAGTTTCCTTGGCATCCTGTATAGCTCGATAAATATTCAAGGAGATGAATAAACACACACAAACTCATATAACTTAGCCATTTCTGTCATTTCTCTGTACAGATACAGTGGTGTCCCGAATCCGTGGGTTCACTTTTTAAGTTGCCAGTTACCCACAGCCAACCTTGATGCAGACAGAGGAAGAGTCCAGAAGTAAGCGATTCATAAGTTTTGACTGGTCCCTTCTGAGCCGCGAGGTGGAATCTGTTCTCTCCAGTCCACTCGGGACACGGTCATCCCTTTGTCCAGCATGTCAGCCCGGTAGGCACTTAGTAGCCGGCGGCTGTCAGGCGGGCGGTTGAGGCGTCACGGGGCTGCTGTCAGAGTGACTGATATACTTGCTCATGGCTCCCAAGTGCCAGAGGACTGATGCTGGCCGCTCTTCTGCCACAGAGAAGCGGGAAAGTGCATCTTCTGAGTGAAAAAAAATGAAGGTTCATCAGTAAGGAAAGAAAAAATACGTGCTCAGGTTGCTAAGATCTACTGTTAAGAGTGAATTATCTATCTGCAACGTTTTCAAGAAGGAAAAAGAAAGCTGTACCAGTTTCGCTGTTGCATCAAAAGCTTTAAAAATTATGGCCATGGTCCATGATAAGTGCTTAGTTAAGATGGAAAAAGACATTAAATTTGTTATGCAAGATATGTTGAGAGACCACATTCACATAACTTTTAGTATAGCACACTATAATAATTGTTCTATTTTATTATTAGTTGTTAATCTCTTACTGTACCTAATTTATAAATTAAATAGGTATGTACGTACAAGAAAAGGGCCGCCCAGGTGGCGCTAGTGGTAAAGAACCTGCCTGCCAATGCAGGAGACATGAGGCGTAGGTTTGATCCCTGGGCTGGGAAGGTCCCCTGGAGGAGGGCATGGCAACCCACTCCAGTATTCTTGCCTGGAGAATCCCATGGACAGAGGAGCCTGGTCCATAGGTTCACAAAGAGTTGGACATGACTGGAGTGACTTAGCCTATACGTACAGGAAAAAACATAGTATATATGGGATCCTGTACTACCGTGGGTTTCAGGGGTCTACTGGGGTCTTGGAATGTATCGCCCTGTGGACAGGGAGGGACAGCTGTATTGATGTAGAAACAGATGCAAGATCAGAGGACGTGGTAAGTCAGTCTTTTTAGTCCTTTTGTCCTCCCCTGCAGCCTGCACACGCACCTGTATATCTGCATACACCGCATGGGCCAGATCTAAGAGCGCAGCAGAACATATCACTCACCTAGCTCTGCCCTCTGCTGTGGCCACCGGGTGGAGGCGGTGTGTTGGAACAGCCCAGGAAACCTCATTCAACTGTGACTGTTACCAGCCACCCCGTCCTACCCACAGGTTCTGCCTCCATAATCAGAATTGGTCTCCAGCCCTTCCCAGGGCTTCCAGGCGATCCCAAAAGGCCACCCTTCCCCCAGACTCCGCCATCAAACCCAGCACACACACAGACACACACACAAACAGACAGACAGACACACACAGACACACACACAGAGGCAGGCACCTGTTCATTTGTGGACCCCGATGCTTAACAACCAGGCTCTGATCTTGACCTTTCTTTGCTGATCTTGACCTTGTGTTCACTTACACTTCCAGTGGATTCTTAAAGAGATTGACATAAACAATTTGGAATCGTAGCAAAAGTCCAGAAGATCACGATATACATCTAAAACTTACAGGCCTGAGGCTGGTGTAGCTTCTTTATTTGGTGTACACTGCCATCTAGTGGTGAGGTTCTGCATAGACGTGCAGTTTATACCCCGTGCTGCGCAGTCCCACAGAACTGTGTAATTACACCCCACACCACAGCATATATAAACCTTGTAATTAGGATGCCACTGTCTTCTCTCCCTCTGTGTCTGTATCCTTCCCCTGTGTTCTTTGCTGTCTTCTTTCCAATTAATCCTGGAGCCCCCACCGCTGAACATGTTTGCAGTAATTTTCCTAAACAAAGCCTGGCACATTGTCTTGTTCAATTAATCTGATCCTTTGTTTTTCAGTTTTTAAGTTGTGTCCAGACTTTTCAACTCCTCCGTGGACTGCACCACACCAGGCTTCCCTGATCCTCACTGTCTCCTGGAGCTTGCTCAAACTCATGTCCTTCGAGTCAGTGATGCCACCCAACCATCTCATCCTCTGTTGCCCCTTGTCTTTTTGCCTTCAATCTTTCCTAGCATCAGGGTCTTTTCCAGTGAGTTGGCTCTTCACATAAGGTGGTCAAAATATTGGAGCTTCAGCATCAGTCCTTCCAATGAATGTTCACGGTTGATTTTTTTTAAGATTGACTGATTGGATCTCCTTGCTTTCCAAGGGACTCTGAAGAGTCTTCTCCAGCACCATGATTTGAAAGCATTAGGTTTTCAGCACTCAGCTTTCTTTTTGGTCCACTTCTCACATCCATACATGAGTACTGGAAAAACCATAGCCTTGACTATATGAACATTTTTAGGCAAAGTGATGTCTCTGCTTTTTAATATGCTGTCTAGGTTTGTGATAGCTTTTCTTCCAGGACGCAAGTGTCTTTTAATTTCATGGTTGAGGTCACCATCCACAGTGATTTTGGAGCCCAAGAAAATAAAGTCTGTCACTGTTTCCATTTTTCCATCTATTTGCCATGATCTTAGTTTTTTGAATGCTGAGTTTTAAGCCGCTTTTTCACTCTCCTCTTTCACCTTCTTCAAAAGGCTCTTTAGTTCCTCTTCATTTTCTGCCATAAGGGTGGTGTCATCTGCATATCTGAGATTATTGATATTTCTCCCCGCAATCATGATTCTACCTTGTGATTGATCCAGCCCAGCATTTCGCATGATGTACTCTGCATAGAAGTTAAATAAGCAGGGCGACAATATACAGCTTTGATGTACTCCTTTCCCAATTTTGAACCAGATCTGTTATTGTGGTTGTTATCAGAAGGAGATCAGTTACACTTGATGTGGGTTAATTCCTGTGTCCCTCTTAACTGTGTGAAAGGGCATTTTACATAAATCACTCCAGCAACATTAAGACTAAGTTTATACCACCTTTCGCTTTCTTTGTGCAAACCGAAGTGATTCAAATTGATTGAAAATAGGTGTGTAGTATATTTTCAAAGCAGAAGGTGGGAACTCAAGGGTGCCTGGCTTTCGGCGCGGACTCTGCCGCCCACCAGCAAGCTCCGTGCTGGGCAAACGACTTAGACTCCGTGTCTCCCAAACAGACTGGGAGTGAGTGGCCTCCAGACCCCTGACCACCTTGCTCCTGTGGCCCCCCGAGTGGTGGCTAAGCGGGAGTCAAGCTGAGGAGTCAAAAATGGATGAAAGATGCTCTTTTCAGTCCAAGTTTATAACATTTTTTAAAATTTATTTTTAACTGGAGGGCAGTTGCTTTACAGCGATGTGTTGGTTTCAAGTCCTAGGAAATTTTGAGAGAGAAACATGACTTTTAAAAATATAAATTTATTTATTTTAATTGGAGGCTAATTCCTTTACAATATTGTGTTGGTTTTGCCATATATCAACATGAATCCGCCATGGGTGTACACGCGTTCCCCATCCTGAACCCCCCTCCCACCTCCCTCCCCGTACCATCCTTCTGGGTCATCCCAGAGGTCCAGCCCCAAGCATCCTGTATCCTGCATCGAACCTGGACTGGCGATTCATTTCTTATATGATATTATACATGTTTCAATGCCATTCTCCCAAATCGTCCCACCCTCGCCCTCTCCCACAGAGTCCAAAAGACTGTTCTATACATCTGTGTCTCTTTTGCTGTCTCGCATACAGGGTTATTGTTACCCTCTTTCTAAATTCCATATACATGTGTTAGTATACTGTATTGGTGTTTTTCTTTCTGGCTTACTTCACTCTGTATAATCGGCTCCAGTTTCATCCACCTCATTAGAACTGATTCAAATGTATTCTTTTTAATGGCTGAGTAACACTCCATTGTGTATATGTACCACAGCTTTCTTATCCATTCGTCTGCTGATGGACATCTAGCTTGCTTCCATGTCCTGGCTATTATAAACAGTGCTGCGATGAACATTGGGGTACACGTGTCTCTTTCAATTCTGGTTTCCTTGGTGTGTATGCCCAGCAGTGGGATTTCTGGGTCATAAGGCAGTTCTATTTCCAGTTTTTAAAGGAATCGCCACACTGTTCTCCATAGTGGCTGTACTAGTTTGCATTCCCACCAACAGGGTAAGAGGGTTCCCTTCTCTCCACACCCTCTCCAGCATTTATTGCTTATAGACTGAGAAGCACGACTTTTAAATGCACACGCCCAGGTCTGTGTCCCCCAGCCCCCTGAAACCCCAGAAGACAGAGGCCCTGGTGACGTACACACGGTTGTGGGTTCTGGGGAGGGGTTGTCTCTGGGTGAGCGCCCCACGATCTCTGTTGGCCTCCCGGCGGCGGCCAGGTCAGCGGTCTGCCTTTGCACGCTGCCTTCCTCGCCTCCTCTCTGCAGGCAGGACCACTGGGTTTGGGGAACGGGGACTTCACTCGGGCACACAGATGCTCTGGGTTCTTGCGCCTTTCTCCGCATGGCTCTGGCTTATTGTGCAGCCTCCTCCTGGGATGAACAAGTCAGGGAGACCTGGGGCTGGAGCTGAGCCAACAGTGCAGCGTGTGCGACCCTGCTTGAGGCCTGGAGCTTTTCAGCCCAAATCTAGATCGAAGGTGAAGCTCCAGGATGTTCTGTATAACTCCCCACCTGGAGTAGCCCTTTCTACATGCTGAGCGCACTCAGCACCAGCACCTCCAGCCGGCCGCAGAGGGTAGATGGCAACACTGCTTGTTCACAACCAAAGCCCGTGTCTGGGGGGTCCACAACCAAAGCCCGTGTCTGGAGGTGCCCCACCCACCCACCCCTCTCTCGGCCACTGCTTCCTGCAAACCTGGCCAGACTCACGGGTGGGCTCGGCAGTGACGCTTGTTATCCTTCAAACACAAGGCTGGGGCCCTTCAAGTGCCCGTCCCAGCCTAGGTGCTCTTAACTTGCCCACCGTAGTAACCACCTCGATGCTCGGTTCTGCAGTTCGCCTGCCATTCATGACTGATGTCACGGATTCCTTTAGCCAGGATTCACCCTGAGCTATTATGTGCTGGACATTGTGAGTGTACTGGGTTGAAGTGGTAGTCCCCGAGGACCCCACAGTCTAGTGGCTGAATCAGGTCCATCGGCAAACAGGTGTCAGAACACTGGAGACGTCCCGTGAAGACCTGTCAGGGGACCGTTAGAATCAAGGACTCCTTCTCTGACGCGGTCAGCGATGGCAGGAGTAGACATTGGCTGTGTGTCCCAGTTTATTCAGTGCGGGAATCTTGTTACCAAGAGGATGTTTTGGCCAAAGAGCTGGTTCCTGCCTGAAGGGCCTCAGGACTCAGGAGGTGAGATGGAGCTGAAAGGCGGGTGTGAGCGCTTGTGCTGGGTGAGCGAGGAGTTGCCCGGGGCGGGGGCACTGCCTGACTCCAGATCCACTGCGAGCTGCAAGGGACCCCGTTGCCCTGGAGCTGGATTCTGCATGTTGTGCAAATAGCAGCCCCGGGCAGCATCTTCCCACGTGACTTCTGTTTTTGCAACAGTGAAGAAGAAGGTGAAGGTGTGTGATGGGGTTGGGGGCAGTTGAACAGGCAGGGAGAAAAAAACAGAGTAATCCCTTACGGCCTCCTGCACAGCGTGTGTTCCACTCAAATGCATTTCCCCAACCTGGAAATTGCTTGCTGCTCTGACCTCAGCTAGGAAGCTATTTCTAAAGGATATGATTTGTTTGCAGTTAGAAATTTGTTTGCATTCAGACAGTGTTTTACTGCCATGCTGGATGGAGTTTAGATGATATTTGTTTAAACTTTCCTGGTTTTGAAGGATTGACTTTTTTTTTGAAATTGGTTGAGATTTTCCATTCCCATCAGTCAGAGCCTTGCCTAACATTTGGTTCCATCAGGAAGGTCAAGTGCCCTGGACAAGCCTACAGTCGTCTGTCTACTTCTTGCGTTTTCTGAGTGTATAACCGACCCTGAGACTTTTCATACTCTGGCTTTGTTTACTCTTTTTTCTTTCTTGTTAAAAAAGAAAAAATGTGGCTTTCATGGTTTAAAAAACAAAAAGAAAGGCTTGTGAAACTAGACAGAAGGCTTCTTGAACATCAAAAGCTCTTACGAAATGAGAAAGCGATGAGCTAAGTGTGAATGGCTGAGAAACACGCGGATTAAATTTCCCTTGAAATACACATGGATTTAAAAATTAGGAGGCAAGAAGCGCTTGGCACCAAGGGCGTGGCCCAGAAAGCTCGATACTTAGCTCGTAGGACTTGGCTGCGCCCACCTGGCCGCCAGCTGAGCCTGTTCCCAGCGGAAGGTCGTCACGTGGTGTGATCTTAGGACTGGAAGCTGAAACACTGGCTGCCAGGGGAAGATGGCACCCTGGCCCCGCCGCAGGCCTTGGCACAGCTGGGGCGGGAACAGAGGGATCCATGAGGACCCCGAGCTCCAGGGAATGTCCGAGGGCTCGACAGGTGGCGACCTGCGTGGTCCGGAAAGGAACTTCCCGCCAGGAACCTCACTGAAGTGGAGTGTCCAGGACTAGCTGAGAAGACAGTTCTCTGCGTCCAGCGGGGGCCCTACACCTTCTCGTTTTGAGTTTAGAAAACAGATACATCCCACTAGGAACAGGGAAATACTTTTTTTTTTTTTTAGCTTGTTATTATTTTTATTAAATGTTTTATTTGTACTGGGGTATAGCTGATCAACAATCTGGTGATCGTTTCGGGTCAACAGTGAAGGAGCTCACCATACATACACGTGCCATTCTCCCCCGCACTCCCCTCCCAGCCAGGCTGCCACCTGACATTGAGCAGAGCTCCGTGTGCTGGACAGTAGGTCCTTGTTGGTTATCCATTTTAACTATAGCAGTGTGTACATATTCATCCCGAACTCCCTAACTGTCCCTTCCCTTCATCCTTCCCCTCAGCAACCACAGGTTTGTTCTCTAAGTTCGTGAGTCTCTGTTTTGTAAGTAAGTGTATTTGTGTCCTGTCTCGTTAGAGTCTGCGTCTAAGGGGTGTCGTCCAGTGGTTCTGCTTCTCTGCCTGACTCGCTTCACCCAGTGCGACCATCTCGAGGTCTGTCCGCGTCGCTGCCGGTGGCGTGGCTTCCTTCTCTTCACGGCTGAGCGACACCCCACTGTGCCTGTGCAGCACACCCCCTCCATCCACCCTCTGCAGATGGGCGCTCGGCTGGCCCCTGGTCCTGGCTGCTGGGACAGGGCTGCAGTGAGCCCTGGGGCTCGTGCGTCCTTCTGAGGCCGTGCTTCCCCCAGACACCCGCCCAGGAGTAGGGCCGCGGGTCACGCGGTGGCTCTACTTTTGGTTTCTCCAGGAGCCTTGCGTGCTGTTCTCGTAGCGGCTGCACCAATTTACATCCCACCGACCGGGTGGGAGGGGTCCCTTCCCTCCACACTCTCTCCAGCATTTATTTGTATAGCCCTAAACTCCACTTCTGGTGCCAACTCTGCGTCCGTCTGGGTCCTTGCAAGCGAAAGAAGCCACACAGAATATAGAACAGGGGAGATTTAGGCCAGAGCAACTCTTCCAGAGATGTGGTTCAGTTCTCTGTTGGGCTGGAACAGTGAAGGAAATGAACTGTCTCAACTCCACGCTTATCTCCAAAGGAGGATTTCCAGGGGTCGAGTGGCCCAGGGCTGCCATGTGACACGGTGCTTCAGGGCTGACCCCGGAGTCCATCACCCTGTGTTCCCAGCCCAGTCCCTAGAATAAGCCTTTGGGTGTTGCCCTCCACTGCCTGAGTATGAAATGGGGCTAATGATGGTACCCACCTTACTGCTTATTGGAAGGGCTCATATAGTGCAGGTACCGTACGTGCTTAGTACATGTGGCCACTACTTTTTCTAGTATATTCCTCACTGAGTCAGGAACCTGCCTTATGGGGACGGGAGCAGCCAGGGCTGACTTCCTCTGCAGAGTGAGTCCCCGCCCCCCACCTTGCATTGCCTGAGATGACAAAACTCAGCAGTGTTTTCCCCACTCTCCTGCCCGCCATTAAAACTTCTTTATTTTTTATTTCTAAATCTTACCTTTTCCACTATGTTTTTCGGAGACTGATACAAAAAATGTTTTTTAAATGGAAATGATTTTATTCTTTAAAATGTAAATAAAATCCACACATCCTTCTGGGGAGCACAGCTTGACTTACTTGTTCCACACTTATTCCCTGGTGTGGACTGTTATGTTCGGAAGCCTTCCACTGTTTTGTGAAGCAAACCGTGGGCTCAGACATGTGAGGGGAGAGTGGTAGTGGAGGGGAGGGGTTCCATAAACAGGTATGGAGGATCCGCATGGAGAGTTATATTAATTCACAATTTTGTTGAGGATGGACTCTAGGAAAACCACTCAAATGATAACATTGTCCTGCTGTTCGAGTAGGGAAGGCAGACAGAGTCTGCGTTTTACTTTGTCTCCTGAAATATCATTAGGAAAGGTAAAGAATTTCAGAAAGACAGCATCATTGTCATTTTCAAAAGGAGGATCGGAAAAAAACAAACCACAACAAAACCGTCTACAGCAAAGGAAGTGATCCGGGTTCTGTCTTAGCGCCCATTCCTGTGGGTGTGGATCTGAATGAATCCCTGTGGTGCCCAAGCTGACCTCCTAAGGGCCCAGGGAGATCTCAGCCCAGACACCAAACCTGAAGCAGCCTCAGATCTGAACATTGAACCTGGTTTGGGAAATCCCCGATCAAGGCAGATTTCCTGCAGAACTGGGACACGTTTACATAACACATGGAATTTTTTTGCCTGAGGATTTGGGGGTTTTAAACAATTTTGCCCATCTATGTAGGATCCGTTACATGTAACTCAGGTATTGCTTAAATTTCTCTGCCTCTTGAGTTCAGCACCCAAGCAAAGCTCCTGACCGGCCCTCAGGTTCACTCCACACACCAACGGTCCCCGCCCTCCACGATCGAGCCCCTGCTCTTGGGTGTTTGCACAAATGGGGCCGTGAAGCTGCCGAGGGCACAGCTGGCTCTCACCCGCCGCTTTCTGTAGAATTCCAGCCACACGGGTGTATCTCCGAACAGGCCACCTTGCTCCTGCTGGGAAGGCAACCAGAGCCCCGGGCACACAGCCCCTCGGGTGGGAGAGCCAGCCCCCTTTCCTCCTTGGTGTAAAGCAGCACCTCCCCGCCCCAGGCTGCATGCTGGAACCCTCAGCAACCAAACTGTCTTCACCTCACACACACACAACCCTTTACTAGCTGTAGTATCAGATCACATCGACTAAAGCAAACCGGGGGTGGCCAGTGCAGGGGATATTCTCAAACTTGATTTCTGGGCTTCCCAGGTGGCTCAGCGGTAGAGAATCCACCGGCCAATGCAGGGGACGCAGGTTGGATCCCGGGTCTGGGAAGATCTCACATGCTGCGGAGCCAGGATTCCCAGGCACTACAACTGCTGAGCTTGTGTCCTGCAGCCCGGGAGCCACAGCTCCCGAGCCCAAGCACCCAGAGCCTGTGCTCCGCAGTGAGAAGCCACACCCCGCAACTAGAGAGGAGCCCCTGCTCGCTGCGAGTGGGAAAAAGTCCTCACAGCCACAAAGGCCCAGCACAGCCAAAAGTGAAGGAATGAAACACGGAAGAACACATCCTTTCCCCAGAGGAGTGAGGAGGAAACCAGGCAGTCACGTGGCTCGGAGACATTAATTCAGGCTCTGGCGCCCCCACCTGCCACCGCTAAGCCTGAGCCTGGGCAACTCAAGCCTCAGCTACGTAACTTATCTGACCTTAAGTTTTCTCATCTGTAAATGCGGGACACATTTTTACCTAATAAGCTTATTTTTAGGATTGAACAATATGCTATTGTTTATGTATTTAGCACATGAAACACAGTAGGTAATAACAGAAATGATACTATCCTCTTGGCCCGAGGGATTTCTGCAAGGGTGGCTCCCGATCCAGCTGTTTCTAGTGAAGGTCTATTCCTCCCTCCCTGGGGCCAGGCCTCCCGGGAGCCCAGGGTGCCCACCCAGAGCTGCCCAGGCCGAGCCCCCGCGTGCGCTGGGCAGGGCTGTGGTCTCTGTGCCCTCAGGGCCGGCTCTGAGCCGCTCCGGGTCCGCTCGGCCCTGTCGAGGCCCCTGGGAGAGGCAGGGAGGCTCCCCTGACGTTTCAGGCGCACCCACTGCCTCCGCTGGGGGTCCGCCATGTGCCCTCCTGCTGTAGTGCCAGCAGCTGCTCCACAGCCAGCCCTAACCCTCCTGGTTCCCACGTGGCAGACACTGCCAGCCTCCAGAGGGTGGGGGAGCACTGGCCCACGGGTCCCACACTTGCCAGAACCAAGGACCACGCAGAAGCTGGCTCTCTCCCCATCTGGAAGTCTGAAATCAAAATGTAAGGCCCCGGGGAGACTGACCTTATCCCTCTGCCTCCTGAGGTTTGCCGGCAGCCCTGAGCTTGCAGTGGCATCATTCCAACCTCTGCCTCTGTTAACATATGGGATTTAGGACTCACCCCAATTCAATATGGATTAAGATGGAGATTAAGAAGAGGTGACAAGAATACACAGAAGAACTATGCCAAAAAGGTCTCGATGACCCAGATAACCACGATATGTGTGTTCACTCACCTAGAGCCAGACATTCTGCACCGTGAAGTCAAGCGGGCCTTAGGAAACGTTACTACGAATGAAGCTAGTTGAGGTGATGGGATTTCAGAGGCTTTTTAAAATTCTAAAAGAGCTACTTAAAACTCTGAAAGACGATCCTGTTAAAGTTCCGCAATCAATATGTCAGCAAATTTGGAAAACTCAGCAGTGGCCACAGGACTGCAAAAGATCAGTTTTCATTCCAATCCCAAAGAAGGGCAGTACCAAACAAACTACCAGACAATTGCACTCATTTCCCACACCAGCTAGGTGATGCGCAAAATCCTTCAAACCAGGCTTCAGCAGTATGTGAACCGAGAACTTCCGGATGTACAAGCAGGATTTACAAAAGGCAGAGGAAGCAGAGATCACATTGCCAACATTCACTGGATCATAGAGGAAAGTAAGGGTGTTCCAGAAAAAAACATCTGCTTCTGTTTCATTGACTACGATAAAGCCTTTGGCTGTGTAGATCATAACAAACTGAAAAATGCTTAATGAGAGGGGAATGCCAGACCATCATACCTATCTTCCTAAAGAATCTGTATGTAGGTCAAGAAGAAACAGTTAGATTCAGATGTGGAACAATGGACTGGTTCACAATTGGAAAAGGAGTATTCAAGGCTCCTTGTCACCCTGAATAATATGCAGAGTATATCACGCGAAATGCCAGGCTGGATGAATCACAGGCTGGAATCAAGATTGCCTGGAGAAATATCAATAACCTCAGATATACAGATGGTACCACTCTAATGGGAGAAAGCAAAGAGGAACTAAAAAGCCTCTTGATTGGGGATGAAAGAGGAGAGTGGAAAAGTTGGTTTAAAACTCCACATTCAAAAAGCTAAGATCATGGTATCCAGTTGCATTACTTCATGGCAAATAGAAGGAGACAAAGTAGAAACAGTGACAGAGTTTATTTTCTTGGGCTTCAAAATCACTGCAGACAGTGACTCAGCTATGAAATTAAAAGACGATTGTTCCTTGGAAGGAAAGCTATGAGCAACCTAAACAGCATATTAAGATACAGAGACATCACTTTGTCTACAAATGTCCATCTAGTCAAAGCTATGGTTTTCCCAGTAGTTGTGTATGGATGTGAGAGCTGGACCATAAAGCAGGCTGAGCACCAAACAACTGATGCCTTTGAGCTGTGGTGTCAGAGAAGACTCTTGAGAGTCCCTTGGACTGCAAGGAGAGCCAACCAGTCAATCCTAAAGGAGATCAATCCTGAACATTCATTGGAAGGACTGATGCTGAAGCTGAAGCTCCAATCCTTTGGCCACCTCATTTGAAGACCTGACTCTTTGGAAAAGACCCTGATGCTGGGAAAGATTGAAGGCAGGAGGAGACGGGGACAACAGAGGATGAGATGGTTGGATGACATCATGGGCACGATGGATGTGAGTTTGAGCAAGCTCCAGGAGTTGGTGATGGACAGGAAGGCCTGGCGTGCCACAGTTCACGGGGTCACAAAGAGTAGGACGCTACTGTGCTACTGAACAACAACCATCTGATATGACCTCATCTTACTTTAATTATATATACAAAGTCCTTATTTACAAATAAGGTCCGATACACAGATTCCAGGTAAACGTGAATTTTGAGTGGACACTGTCCAACTCAGTCCAGTTGGGAAGTACATCACATTGAGATTATCTCTGTTACGATCCGTGAAGCTCATAAGTATCAAGAGAGGGAGGAGAGTATTACTTACTGGAAAATGGAAAGCAGCACTACTGTATGATCCAACCATTCCCCTTCTGGGCTTTTATCGAAAAGAATCGAAATCAGAATCTCTAAGAGATATGTGCAGCCCTCTGCTCACGGCAGCCTCATCCACGACAGTGCGGGAAAGAACCCAAGTGTCCGTTGACTGATGGATGGATGAGGAGAGCGTGGTATATACGTGTGGGGGACTATTACTCGGCCTTGCAGAAGAAGGAGATTCTGCCATTTGCAACAACATGGTGAGCCTGGGGGATACTATGTGAAGTGAATAAGCATGGAGTGAAACCAGTCACTGAAGAACAAATACTGCCTGAGCCCGCTTACACAGAGTCAGACTCACAGAAGCAAGAGAGCATGGTGGGTGCCAGCGGCTGGGGAGGGATCTGGAGAGTTATTTGCCAGTGGGTACAAATTTCACTTATGCCAGATGGAAAATTTCTAGAGATCCACGATGCAGTAAAGTGCCTGTAATTGAAGTCACTGTACCGTGTGTACCCTTCAGATCTGTAAAAGGGGGCAGATCTAATGCCATGTACCTTTACACACATACACACACACACACACACACACACACACATACACGTAACAACAATAACAACAGACACAGAGAACTCTGGGAGGCGCTGGTTCTACTGCCTTGATTTTAGGGATGGTATCACAGGTGTTTGTCCAAATTGTACATTATAAAACTGTGCAGTTTTGGTGTTTCAATACTTCAGTAAAGCTTCCCACGTGGCGCTAGTGGTAAAGAACCTGCCTGCCGATGCGGGAGACCCAAGAGATGCTGGTCAGATCCTTGGGTTGGGAAAATCCCCTGGAAAAGGGACTGGCAACCCACTCCAGTATTCTTAACCTGGGAAATCCTTTGGACAGAGGGCAGACTAGTCCATGGGGTTGCAACGAGCCAGACGTGGATGAGCGTACATGCCATGCCAGAATTATTTAAATTAAAAAAAAAAAAGAAAGAAAAGCTAGAAGTTTCTGTGGGAGCATCTCCTCCAGTTCCTAGTGGGAGGGCGGTGGCCCAGAACTTATGCTGCCAGGAGTGGTGTGGCACTCCAGGTGTGGGTTCTGTGAGCCTTGTGGGACCCAAAACACCTCCAGTGGGTCAACAACCACGACTCGGGGATATATGAACTGCAGGTTCTGTCAGTGCTTGAAAACCTTTTAGACCTTCCACGTAAAAATCACATTCATAATTAAAAATGAATTGCTTTACCCCAGTAATGCTGAGGTTCATCTCTCCGTCTCTAACTCATCAGATGATCTAACAGAGCTGCACAGAGACGGTTCCTAAAGTTAACAAGAGCATCAGGATGAAGGCCGGAGGAACAGCCTCACCCTGTTATTTAATTCCCAGTTAAGCCGACCCTCACCCACTTAGAGAAGCCTCGGTGTCTGAAGCTGAGCTGACTGTGGGCCCATCCCAGTGAGCCCCTGAGCATCTCAGCCGAAGTGCTGACTGGGGCCGGATCCCCAGAAGGGCCCGCACTGCTTAGAGTAAACTTAGAGTAAACTTAACCTCTCAGCCACCTCCCCCCGACATTTCATTTCTGTTTTCTCTTCTTCCCACAATACTCAGACTCTCTACGGGGCCAGGGAGAAGAAGATACCTCGTGGGAGCCCCTTCCCTCCTGCACTCTGATTCCATACGCCAAGTGCAGGGAAAGGTGAATCCGTTTCTAGTAACTGGTCCCTGTTGGGAAAGCTGCAGCCCGTGGAGGCCGCGGAGAGGACCCCAGGGGAGGGAAAGCGGTCAGAGGGCCACTGAGGACAAGGACTGGAAGGAGATTGCTTTCTGCAGCCCAGTCCTGGCCTGTGCAGTGTGGGGTCAGTGTGTGTGTGTGTGTGTGTGTGTGTGTGTGTGTGTAAAGAATGATTGCGACTCCCAGGGCAGCAAAGCCAGATTAGGACACACTGCTCTGTGGACCTCTTGCCGAGTTGGAGAGGGGCCCCCTCTGTCACTGGCGTGGGGTCAGCGGTGCCGCCTGCTGGACGAGCACAGGGCAGGGTTTAAGTAGGGGGGCCATGGCAGGCAGCCCCACAGCTTCCATGGAGGCTGCTCTTTCCAGCTGTACTTCTGCATACACACATATCTGTACTGTTTCTTGGAAACCACGATGGAGAAGGAAAATAGAGTGAAAGGCATCTTTGACTGAAGCATCTTGCTCAGTAGTTTTAAAATGGCTGTGAACCCTGTCATTTAGTTGTAGGTGCTGTGGCTTTGGAATTAATAAGGTACATTGCAGCCTTCTCGTGCTCAGGATTCTAGACTTGGGGGGGCCTTGAAACACTGCGGTAAATGATGCCTAATGCAAATGGACCATTAGGAGCACTCACGTCGTTGTGCAGTCGTCACCACCATCCGCCTCCAGCCCTGGGCTGGGCCTGGACCTTGATGGTAAGAGTCTCCAGGAACGGGAACCCCAAGCGCATTCTCTAAAGACGGGTGTTCCATAGACGGAGCAGAATTCACACACGAAAGGACTGAACGGGAAGCAGTTGCTGGCAGTTGCTTCCTTCCACCAGCGGTTGCTGCCTTTCTCAGCGGAGGCCACACCTTCGCTCTCCAGGGGGCTCCTGTGGTCTGCAGAGAGGTCTCTAGGGCTGTGGGGCCCTGTCTCCTGGTGGCGGCCACAGTGCCGAGGGCAGAAGTCCTGCTGATTACCCTCTGTTCCAACCCCTGAATTCCTACGGAAGGAGGCATTTGTGATAGAAAAACATCGAGAGGGTTACCGAATAAACATGCTTTCTTATAAGCTTAGACAAGCTTCCCTGGTGGCTCAGATGGTAAAGAATCCACCTGCAATGCGGGAGACCCAGGCTCAATCCCTGGGCCCGGAAGATTCCCCTGGAGAAGGGGATCCAGTATTCTTGCCTGGAGAATTCCATGGTCAGAGAAGCCTGGCGGGCTTCATGGGGTCACAAAGAGTCGGACACGACTGAGCAACTAATCACATGTAAGCTTATACACATGACTTCATATCATTAAAAGATTGCCTGCAGCGCTTAAATACAATCTCTCAGTTCCCCTCCACTCACCTGTGAGTGAGTTATCAGTGGTTTAAACAGCTCCAACTCACAGGCAGCATAAACCAGGGAAGGACCCGTAGAGATGCCCACTCAAGGTGGGGAGAGGGAGGTTTCAGCACCGTGGGGAGGGTGGGTCTCCCTGGAGTTGCAGCCCTGGTGAAGACAAGCTCACAGGGGAGGGAACGGGACACCCCCGTGTGTTGCCAAGTAACCCTGGACAGTCATCCAACCACCCCTAACGAACTAAAGGATGACAGTGACATTTAAGCCAATTTATAATGAGGAAACCAGGAAGATGGTGAGCAGGACGCTGCTGGACTCAGGACAGCCCCGGAGCCTCCGCCAGAGCACCCGTAGGTGCGCTCCTGTGCGGCAGAGCACTGCCTCCAGAATCCCGAATCGGAGCCTCTGCGGGCTTGTCACACTCACTCGCCTTTAGCTCACAAATCCCACATCCTCATGACCCTTTCTTTAATGGTCTGTGACATGCCTTTTTTTGTGGTTGTTTAGTGGCTAAGTCCCACGCTTCGGAAGGTCCTCTAGTCAAAGGATTCTCCAGGCAAGTATGTTAGAGTGGGTAGCCAGCTCCTTCTTCAGGAGGTCTTCCTGACCCAGGGATCACACCAACGTCTCCTGCATTGGCAGGCGGGCTCCTCACCACTGAGCCACCTGGGAACGCCTTTAGCAGTGTGCAAATCGAAACCCGTGAACTGTGTGCCATGGGAACTCCAGGTCAGACTGAGTGTGGGAGCATTTGGGTCCCTTCCAGAGGGGCTGCAGGCCTCGCTTTGAGGAGACTTTCTCCGGGGTCTGCACTTGTCTTTTGGTTTTTGATGCTGCAACTTTAATCAAAGGACCGCACTCAAGCTCACCCCGAGTTTGCTCGCAGTGGTGGAGACTAGGAGACTAATGGCTCAGTGAGGTCCAAGTGACAATGTGCTTCTAGCAGATTGCTAGAAAACAGGCATTAGGTCCTTGGAAAGAAGAGGTGTTGAGTCTCCTTGGATGATAAAGTCCAGATAACTGCCTCCATCTACCTGTTAACATTGGCAGGAAGCTCATAGCCTAATCGCAGGTGAAATAGACCAGCTGCCCAATGTGTAGAATTCAGCACTTTTATTTCTTTCCTCTCCTTGTCTTGGCTTTGTCTTATTTATAGTTCCCCTGCTGCCAACATTCACATTTTTATTTATATTCCACAATTACTTCATTCGATGGGAATTAGTCATAAATCACCTTACCACCATCAATAAACAAAGCAAATGAACACATATATACTACAGTAGCTCTTAAAACAAAATACAGATACGTGCTACAAATATGCAGGCATTTAGGGCAGGTACTTCCAGAATCCAGAAGTAAAGAGAACCTTTGTTACTGAACGCAGTTATTGAAGATGCGCTCAAAGCGTGACTGAAGAGATGACCCAAGGATCCCCAACCAAGAGGTCAGAACGGGAGTGGGCGGGACAGAGGGCCAGCCTCAGGGATGCTGTCACAGGAGGTATGACCCCCAGGAGGCTGAGCTGTGGGCGTTCGCAGGGCTGGGTGCCTGCTCTGTTGCCACTGAGCGGCCTCTCACCGAGGGCCCCCATCTTTTTCATCAGATCTCCAAACCTTCCACTGCTCTTCACCTGGAGTGGCCCTTTGCAGAAGAAAGCCTCGTTTTGAGCATTTGCTTAAAGACCTCAGAGACTTTCTCTTGCCCTTAAGGTTTGTCATCAGAATTTGCAAAAGACTTCAGCAGAATTACATGCTATTGTACAACAAGAAATCTTCAACAAAATTAAAAGGCGAAGAACCAGCTGGGGGAGTATTTCACTATAAACGGAACAAAGGGTTTATGTGAAGAAGCTCCTACACCACCATCTCTCAGCCCCCTCCCACTGGAACAGACAGAGGCCAGAACTGAGGCAGGAGACAAAACGCTGGCTGAGACAACCGATCGAAGCTCAGTGTCATCAGTCAGCCACTGATTCAGACTGGGCTGTGAGCTCTCTTACACTGCTCAGATTCCTGGCAAGTATTGAAAGCCTCGGGGATATTTATTCATTTCAATTCATCAATTCTGCTTCCAGAAAGCTAGCCAAAAAGTAGACGCGTGGACACATGTCGAAGTATAAAATCATTCATGCTATATTATTTTATAGTAGCAAAAAGTAAATGTCCAAAAATGGGAAATCAAGCGTGACAGAATATAATGTAACATGCCAAATGAAGGCGTTTCAGTCACACCAAAAAATGTTCGTAAGAGAGTGTCTCGTGGAAGAAGAAAAGCTAGCATGCCTCGCCCTCTGTAGTACAGTGTGGTCCCAGTAAGCTGAACCGCTCGTAGAGATAGCTAGCAGTTTTGACCTATATCCATCATTTTCCTTTTCAACTGCTTTTTAGTATATTTTCAGTGTTCTTTAACATTTGTACTTTTTAAATTAGGACAGAAACCAATACAAGCAACAGATGCCCCGACCATGAGGGGACGCTGTGGAGATGTAGGCATGCGGGCCCTGAGTGGCACAGCTGAACTTACCTGGACGTGTGAACTCGGGCGGATGAGGGAATCGGGGTCGGGTGGGGAGAAACTCAAGTTCCTCCCGTGGCTGATGTGGTGCCGCCAACAACCCAGAGAAATAGTTCAGCAGGGGTTGCGGGGCCCGTGTAGAGTAAGACCCGTTTGGGAACTTGCGGCCCTGCAGGTGTTGGCTGGAAGGGAACGCAGAGTCAAGGGGTGATGGGGACCCTGGGCTGCAGCCCCAGAGAAAGCTGCTGGGAGGGAGGAGTTTGGATCCCAGGTGCAGGTTGGAGAAAGGGGAGCCTTCCAGGAGGATGAGAGATGTAGTCAGAGGTGGAGATCCAGGCATTTCCAACAGAATGTCAAAGTTAGAGAGCAGAGACTCTGGAAAAAATCCGCCTGGGCCAAGATTCCAGAAGGCTTGAAAATCAGAAATGACAGTCTTTAGGACTCGCTAGGGACTTGGTTCAGGGTCGGGCCCTCCTGCCCTCGCAGAGTCCCAGCGGAGGGCAGCCACAGAGAGAGCTATGCGATGCTTCATGAAATGATGGCATTGATACGTGCTTCTGCTTGAGTTGCTTTGCCCTTAGTTTGTGAATCTTATTACATCTGTGACGTGTACGTTTGTAATAGTCTATTTTCATTTATGTTAAATGAAAGTGAAAATGTTAGTCACCCAGTCTGTATCTGACTCTTTGGGACCCCAAGGACGTAGCCCGCCAGGCTCCTCTGTCCATGGGATTCTCCAGGCGAGAATACTGGAGTGGGCTGCCATGCCGTCCTCCAGGGGATCTTCCTGACCCAGGGGTCGAAGCCTGGTCTCCAGCATCACAGGCAGATTCTTTACTCTCTGAGTCACCAGGGAAAAGCCATTTATGTTTAATAAGTGAAAGCAAATAAAACATTTATTTTTAAAGACCAGTTAATAGAAAACCTACTGAGGAGTCCTGCTTTCATTAACGTTGCAGCAAGGAGGCCCCTCACGCTTGTGCGCTGGAAGGTTGTGGACCCGGACTGCACATCACCGGCCTCCATCGTTCACAATCGTAGTGGGGGCCGCTCGCTGCCTGCCTCTTCCGTGGGACCCCCGCTGAGCCTCGCTTTCCTTCCCTCCCGGAAGGCCGCTCCTCCGGTGCGTTTCCTTACCGGACTGACCGACTGACCGCAGGGGTTGGCTGGAGGGGCAGGGGTATCGGGGAGTCACGGAGATGGGAGGGAGCGGTGAGGCCCGCGGGGTGCTCAGGGTGACCTGGGCGACCTTGCAGGGCGGAGAGGAAGGGGTACCAGCCCCACGCAGGGTTAGCAGCGGCCTCAGTGGGACGGAGGCTGTTCTCAGACCACAGCGAGGGCCTGGGACCCTCAGCCGGAACCAGGTCGGCCGACTCATCCAGATGATTCAAGAGCCGGGAACCCTTTCCCTGCCACCGCCGCCCCCCCGCCCCGCCCCCACGGCCCAGGGGCTCGGCCACCAGAGGAGGAATTGTGTTTGCTGGGGAAAGGCCCAGGGGAGGAAGTGATGAGGCCAAATCCTGCTTGGTGGGAAAAAGGGAGGTTTTCCCACCATCACAGGGCCTGCCTGAGGGGGAAGCAGAGACATGGGGAGTGGGGGTGGCTTCCAAGGATGCCCACCCGGGTCTCTGCTTCCAGAACCAGGCTTCAGTTTGAATTGCAAACTGAAATTCTTTAGATAGGGGGCTTTAGACAGCATGTTAAAAAGCAGAGACATTATTTTGCCAACAAAGGTCTGTCTAGTCAAGGCTCAGAGAAGGCAATGGCACCCCACTCCAGTGCTCTTGCCTGGAAAAATCCCATGGACGGAGGAGCCTGGTAGGTTGCAGTCCATGGGGTCGCTAAGAGTCGGACATGACTGAGCGACTTCACTTTCACTTTTAACTTTCATGCTTTGGAGAAGGAAATGGCAACCCACTCCAGTGTTCTTGCCTGGAGAATCCCAGGGACGGGGGAGCCTGGTGGGAGGCTGTCTATGGGGTCGCACAGAGTCGGACACAACTGAAGCCACTTAGCAGCAGCAGTAGCAGTCAAAGCTATGGTTTTTCCAGTGGTCATGTATGGATGTGAGAGTTGGACCATAAAGAAAGCTGAGCGCCGAAGAACTGATGCTTTTGAACTGTGGTGTTGGAGAAGACTCTTGAGAATGCCTTGGACTGCAAGGAGATCCAACCAGTCCATCCTAAAGGAGACCAGTCCTGGGTGTTCATTGGAAGGACTGATGCTGAGGCTGAAACTCCAGTACTTTGGCCACCTGATGTGAAGAGGTGACTCATTGGAAAAGACTCTGATGCTGGGAAAGATTGAGGGCAGGAGGAGAAGGCGACAAGAGAGGATGAGATGGCTGGATGGCGTCACCGACTCAATGGACATGAGTTTGGGTGGACTCTGGGAGTTGGTGATGGACAGGGAGGCCTGGTGTGCTGCAGTCCATGGGGTCACAAAGAGTCAGACACGACTGAGTGACAGAACTGAATCTTCTGAGGACGGGGAGGGGCGGCCTTCCTGGAGGGAAGGGAAGGGAGCCTCCTCCACACTGGGTGAGTGGGAAAGGAGGGATCCCCTCTAGCTGGGTGGGGGTCACACAGGAGAGGCTGGCAGGTGGCTAGCCAGCCCCCACTACATGCTCAGTGAACCGTGGGGCTCAGGAAAGGTTACCTCAAAATGATCTCCTTTGCTTAAATCACTTTAACCACCTCTTCTTTGAACTCCTTAAATGGTGAGTTCTCAACACAGCCCCAAGCAGGGAAAGCACTGCTGGAGTGTTTCTGGGAACGAGAACAAAGCTCTGACGGCAGCGAGGGGGTCGCGTCCACTTGGTGTCTGGCTCCCAGGGTTACTTACCTCCTAAGCTGAGGCCAGTTCACCCCTCTCTCTGCAAAGTGGTGAGAATGCATCACCTTATATTATACATTCAGAGCTTGAAGGGCAATAGTTTTCATAAATTCAACCCTCTCCTCAAGAGAGAGCAAACATCTGCTGATCTCATTTTTAAAACAGACCTGTTTTAACAGCTAGCATTTACTTTAGGTTTTTTTTTTTTTTAATGCTTTCCTTAACTTAGAAAATAAAACACACTAATTTGGGATTAAACTAACAAAAATTCTTGCTATCATAATATAATCTTGATAACATGTATGTTTAGAGGAGACATGAAAGACGTGCTTTAAAACTTAGCTACAAAAAAAAAATTATCTTCCTTAACTTGGATGATGAAAATAAGGAGAAACACATGTTATGAAAGGAAAGGATAGATAACTAAAATAAACTGTTCTTTCACTACTGGATTTTCCTTTTAAAATATGATCATTTAAGAATTCAAAGTGTGTGTCTGTTTTAAGACTCTGGTAAGAATTATGATGAAAATTCTGCTTCTTCCATAAATGGAAAACATAATACAAATATAGGTTCCCATTACTACCAGCCTTCCCCCCAGGGACCGAGGCTGAAGCTTTGTTCTCTGAGCCTCAGTAAGCAGCTTTTTGTGAGAACATGGAACATAAACGGTATCACTAACGGCAAACTGGTCAGGACCGAAAAATAGCCAGAGCTGCCCTCTGGGCAGGGGGAGGGTTACTGATAGATTGGTTCAAACTGCAGCAGAGAAGACTTCAGATTGTTATCCCTCACATGGCATCCCATTCTCTCATTTTGTCTTCCTCTCAATCCTGGGTTACGACTGTAGAGAATGAGATTCAAAGTCGGCAGCTCTAGATAATGAACCTACTTGCTTCTGGGGAAAATGCACACTCTTTCCTTGGTAGCGAACTTACCCACAGGGTGAAGAACTTGTTTTGCACTAGAGAAAAATTCAGCTGAGGTGTGCCGGGTGCTTCCCCGTGGTTCTCAGATCTGAGGTTCAATTCCTGAGACGCTCTAGCTACAGTGTGAATTTGTGTCTTCTTTTGCGCAAGATAAGAGAAATGTTATTACTAGGTTTGTTCAAATGAATATTATCAGAAAAGATCATTCGAGGACTACAAAATAATTTTAAAATCAATATACTTTATGTAAATTATGGTGCTGAATGTTTAAAAGTATATATATTTGTATGTTCTCTCAATTTTTTTTTTTTTGCAAAAGTCTGCACAGTACACAGTATTTACAATGGAAATTAGGAAGCAGAGGGAAAACTCAAAACTTATCTCCAATCCACTAAAAAATTCCATCAAATTCTCAGTGGTGTATCTGAGAGTCAGTGTGACGCACTTTGTCCCCACTGGGATGTTCAAACTTCCTCCCAGTAGTAGACCCCAGATTTCCAAAGGCAACTTATAACCCTGTTTGCTTCCTCATCTCCCTAGAGTGCAAAAGTAGATAAGTAATTTAACCCAAGAAAGGACATTGCTCAGGGTCAGTAGGGACATTGGTTATTATTAAACTGGTCATCAGTTTCCTAGAGAGAAACAGGAAGCAGAAAAAAAGTATCTAAAACAAAGAAACGAGCATAGTTTTATGACTAAGACAAGCAGGTGAGTCATGCATCATTAGGAATGCTTAGGGGACTGATGGTGGTGTAGGTTGGGATCAGCTGTCACAGGTCCAGACCTCACACTGAATTGAGTAAATGAATCGGTATCGTCTCGAATTCTTCAAGAAAGGTTGGTTTCCGACATCCTTCATATGACTTTCCATATGATGAGATAACATTAGGAGAGGGGCTGCCCGTGTCTTCTCTCCCTGAGTCAAAGGCCGAGTTACAGCTGGACTGTAGTACAACCCAGGTTGCTCAGGGGTAAAGGATACGCCTGCCAGTGCAGGAGACAAGGTCTCAGTCCCGGGGTCGGGAAGATCCCGTGGAGAAGGAGATGGCAGCCCACTCCAGGATTCTTGCCTGGAGAATTCCACGGATAGAGGAGCCTGGTGGGCTACCGTCCATGGGGTCGCAAAGGGTTGAACAGGACTTAGCGTCCAAACAACAGTGCAGCCAACTCAATCATCTAAGCCCTGTGATAACTGCAATGCGCTGCAAAGACCCAGAAACACCACACTGGTTCCAGCTCTGTCATCTGTCGTGACCAGCGCGGTCGGGCTGTAGACCTCTGCTCAGCTTCACGCAGGGATATGTGAGAGCTGCTAGGCGTGATTTAAGTCCTTCGCAGGGAGTCACCTTACTACCCTCCAAAGAATTAAAATGGCAAACGCCCTTCGATCAACCCAGGAAGAAGCCATTAACAATAGACATTTTTACTGAGGAACCCACTCAAGTCCTAGAAGCTGGCACAAACCCTAACTTTTAGTCCTTCCCAAGAACACACATTTCGTTCTTTCCCCTGTCATCACTAGAACCCCGATAATTCACTGTGATTCGGCAGGGGGTTGAGTTCCGATCTGTTTTCTTTTGTTTTAACCCAGAGATATTTAATCCGACCAAATGCTTCATAATTGCTCAGACTGCTTCCTTTATTGGCTTTTAAGAGTAGGGTTTGGACTGTGGAGAAGTGAAATGACTCGTTTACGGTCAAATAGCTATAAAGGGCAGGGCGGGAACTGGAACAGGATACTCCAGCTTACCAGCCCAAGATCCTTTCTACAACAACATGCTTGCATAAAATGGCTTTTCAGAGAAGCTTTTTATGGATAACAAGTGATGGGCTTTCAGGCTTGGCAGCAGTGATCAGAATTTTAGATGACTCTCATATATTTGAAAGTTGTTGAGGAACTCTTGAAGTTATTACCACCACAAACATTTATGTGTCTGATACATGCTGAGCACCGGAAGATGCGCTGGGACTTCTACACGCGTTAAACACAGAACCCCCTCCCCACCAGGGTCAGGAGACCAGCACACGGGCCAGGACACAGAAGGGCAGGAGTGGGTGCCTACTTAGAAATAAGTACGTAAATACAGTGGTAAAGCAAAGACAGCCTGTGATGAACCCAAAGGAGGAAAGAAAGGAAAATCTAAACATTACTTATTTCAGATGCTGGCTTCTTTAAAACAAGTGAGCGTGTGACTCTCACTTGAATGAGAAAAGTTCATCTCTAATTATTCAAGAAAACCTAACGTAATGAATTAAATACTTAAACTACAACTTCAGAAGAGCCAGCTCTTAGGCACTTGAGAAAACAAACAAAAATGGGGAAAAGATACTTTGGAATGTCTTTTCGTTCTGACTAATCCTATGTGAAAACTGAAAAAGACAGAAATCAGGGTAGCAAAGTAAATGAAGACATTGTTGGCATATATTTCCTATCAGATTCTTTCTCTCCCCAAAGTTAGAAGCCACTGCTGTGCGAGATCCTGCTTATCTGGGATCCTCAATGGTTAAAAACCAGCAGCCTCCCGGTTCTGGGAGCGGCTGCCAAACCTTCGTGCGTCATGGAGCAGAAAGGCTGAGAGTGATCATACCATCCCAGGGAGAAGAGCTCGGAGACTCAGAGCTGCAGTCTCCCTGCTGGCCCTTCGGACATCAGATGGGGCATTTGCATTGCTGTGAGGTTGGGCTGCGGTCCCAGGCCAGGAAAAGGGCCAAGGGGGCCACAGCTGTAAGCAAGAAGGTTCTGAGAGTCCCCACCCACACAGTCTCTGACCCGAGCCCGCTGACCGTCAGCTTGGTGTATCTAATCTAATCCCACCCATCTGACATTTAGATCAGAAGAACCTGCGTGTAGAACACGGCTGACCTGGCTTCTGTAGCAAGCACACCTGATGTTTTCAGTTCAAGGAAAAAAATCTTTAAATGCATACTTTTGTTTCTCCCTAAGGGCTTCCCACATAGCTCAGTTGGTAAACAATCTGCCTGCAATGCAGGAGACCCGGGTTCGATTCCTGGGTTGGGACGATTCCCTTGGAGGAGGGAATGGCAACCCACTCCAGTATTCTTGCCTGGGAAATCCCCGTGGACAGAGGAGCCTGGCAGGCTACTGTCCACGGGGTCGCAAGAGTCGGACACGACTTAGCGACTAAACCACCAGAGGCACCGTCTGCTTTCAAAATGAATAACTGTTCTGACTCCTGCGTGGCTCTCAAAATTGAGGGCTTGTTGACAAGCCCCGTCGTTTAGTCTGCCTTCAGAAATTATGCGTTCCTCCCTGACCTGCCTTTGTCCTCATGGTGAATTTCAGAGTCAGCTCACTGAGGGTGTGCCAGCCTTTGCTTGCTCCCCAGTCCCTCCAAGAGCTATTATCTTCAGACATGTCCCCAGCCGGCCGCCTCCAGGACTTTGCAACCACACCCTATTCTTGTGCTCGCTCTCTGTGGGTTAGTGACCCCAGGTCAGAGGGCGCTTGACCCATCAGTTGCCCCTGAAGTCCTCGTCTCACCTCTAGATATCCTAATGTGATTCTTAAAAAAATCACTTCCGAAATTAGAAACCTTTTACTGGAAGCATTGACAATTCCATCTACCCTGCTTCTTCACATTAGTATTAGTAAAGTGAACAATATTTCACACAACATTGTAAATCAACTATACAATGAAAAAAGACTTCCCTTTCTCTGAGAGCTTCCTGTTGGCCAGGTACTGAGCTAAATGCTTCACGCAGGATCTTCTTCAGCCTTCACACAGCAACCTTCCGAGGGAGCTGGGGCTACGGTCCCTATTTCATGCGAGCAGGATGACAGAAGCTCAGAAAAGCCGAACAGTTTGCCTGAAAGCACACACTTAGTAAGTGGCCAGGCCGGGAGTCAGACTTCTTCCCCCAGGACATCCCCCGCGGTCCGGTGGTTAAGACTCCACACTTCCACTGGCAGGGAGGGGGGTCACGGGCTCCATCGCCGGTAGGGAACTGAGTTCCCACAAGCCATGCGGTGCAGCCCAAACAGCAACAGCAACAAAGCAAGCAAGCAAACCAGAGCTCTTCCCATTGGTGAGGTTCTTCGGCTCCTCACCTAACAGAGAGGGGTGTCAGTCCCTCAGGCCTGTCCGACTCTCTGTGACCCCATGGACTGTAGCCCACCAGGCTCCTCTGTCCTTGGGATTCTCCAGGCAGGAAGACTGGAGTGGGTTGCCATTTCCTTCTCCAGAGGATCTTCCCAACCCAGGGACTGAACCCAGGTCTCCCTCATTGCAGGCAGATTCTTCATTGTCTGAGCCATGGGGCTCCCCTGCACAGAGGGAACCTGGCTGGTAGTTGGAAGATCCTGTGAGGTATCATTGCCCTGTACATTGCAAAGTAAGTCTGCTAAAAGGTTCAGAATGAGCGCAGACCCCAAACCAGAGATGCGCTCATCTGATGTGTAAGAATCCACAGCCCAACGTCTGTCTTTGCTGAGATTTTCCCGCTGCAGTCACCGGAATTCAGGAGTCGGTGGTGGTCACCAGTTTTACCCAGCCACATTCAAAAGAAGAGTCAGATGATCAAATCAACAGAAAGCAAGCTATTGCCAACGGGTTTGGGGAAAAACCATTCTATACAGGGTCAGCGAACAAGGCAAGCCAGTCTGGAAGCATCGGCCACCTCCTACCACCCAGCAGGTCATCCTCATTCTCAGGGTGACATTCCTGAAACACTGCAGAAACTTCCAGGGCAGGGATAAGGGGCACAAGTGCACCTTGCTCTGAAGTCTTGAATAAGCTGTGAGACTTCTGTTTTCCTAGTTTAGGAAGAAGCTATGGTAGACGTTGTGTCCGTCCCAGGGACAGCCCCTCCCGGACCCCTGCCCCGTGGACCTGGCACTTTCCATGGTGGCAGGAGCTTGCAGACAGAGTAACGGGCTTCTGGGGGCATCTACTCCTGGATCGCCACCCTGTCGCTCTCCATGGCAGCAGCGACTTGCAGGCATGATCCTGGACCACCCCTGTGGGCCCAGTGTAACAACAAGGTGCCTGGTGAGACAGAGGCAGGAGGGTCAGAGAAGGCAGGCGATGCTGGAGACAGAGGTTGGAGCGACGTGCTTTGAAGATGGATGGTGGAGCTGTGGGCCAAGGAATGGGAGCGCCTCTGGAAGGTGGAAAAGGCCCAGAAAGAGACCCTCCCCGGACATTCCAGAGAGAGGACAGACTGGCCCACACCTAGATTTTAGCTCCACGAGGCACATTCTGGACTTTTGACCTCTGGAACTATTAAGATAATAAATTTGTCTTGTTTCAAGCTACTAGTAATTTGTTCCCGACCCAGTGGACATGAGTTTGAGCAAACTCTAGGAGACAGTGAAGGACAGGGAAGCCTGGCGTGCTACAGGCCATGGAGATGGAAAGAGTCAGATAGGACTTCGTGACTGAACAACAATTTGTTACAACGACAGTAGGAAACTGATATGATTCTGCTCGGAATTCAGGGGTGAAATGACCTGGGCACCATGCCTCTCCGTCATGAACGGGCCTGGAGTCATCTGGGTAATCAGGAACATGGATTGTAAACAATTTGACTCAGTCATGAGCTTCATGCTAGGTACTTAAAGGTATTCTTTATTCATCTAAGATTACAGATGTATTCATTTAATTTTATCTTTAAAATGGTGAATTTTTTTGAAAATTGTGAATGGAGAGCAAGCTGCCGAACTTCTAAAATCTTAGCTCTGCTATAGTTTGAGCAGCTTCTGTCGCTCGACGTGCCACTTGGTGGCATAGGAAGGCGTCAACCCCAGGAGAGAATCCGAGGCTGCCGACTGGCTGCCCACCGAGGCCAGTACGAGTCCCAGGCGAGCCCTGGGTCCCCCGAGCCCAATTTAGTGGCTGCGGCTCCCCGTGGCCCGGCTGGTTCTAAGCTCACCTCAGTGTCTCTGTTGGCTTGACTTTCACTGAATGCAGGGGAGTCTCGGGGCCTTAAAGGGGGCTGCCATCCACCACGATCTTACCTCCCCTTCAAGGCCCGGACCAACGATGCCACCTCATGAACCCTTTCCTGACCCTCCGGTGAGCCGTGACCCCAGGGGTGGCTCCATACAAGTGCTCTGTCTCAAGGTCCAGTCGTTTTTGTATCTGGCTTGGCCCTCCCACCAACGGCTGAGCCCTGGGGGCCAGAGGGCCTGTGCCCTGCCCTCTGTTTGCCCCCACGCCTGGGCCGCCCGGCAGACACTGCAGGAGGTGTTGATGGGGGCGCTGGCGGGAGCAGAGGCCCCACAGCCCAGCAGGCAGGCGGCACACGGCCCGCACGCGCCAGCGAGATGCACGCCCGACAGCCACACCCTGCCCTCGCCACAAGCAAGCCCGCCGTCCCAATGGCTGGCCTGGCCACGAGCAGAGCCCCCGGGGAAACCCACCCCAGAGGGTGGGGGACCGGCCCCGGGGGGCCCAGGGGGCTTCTTGGGGGCCCCAAGTCGCCGGTTCGGGTGCTCCTGTCAGCTGAGTTCAGACTGAGACAGTTCGGACGCTCAGGGGGCCGGTCCTCCCCACGACTGACTTCAGCTTTGCCTCCAGCCGGGGGGCAGCATCTTGTGACCCTGCCTTGCGCCCTGCGCCCCGCCACTCACTCAGGCTGGACCCCTGTCCCCAGGCCCGGGCGGGGGGTTTGGGGGGGAAGGACCCGCAGCCGTGGGGCCGTCGGCTCTGACCCTGCTGTCTCTCCCCTACACCGTCTCTCTCCTCATTCACCGCTTCTGATCTGTCAGCCTCGAGACCTAGAGCCGCCTGGGGCCCCAGCTTGTCCTGAAAGCATGTTTCCAAATTAATGCTTCCCCAGTGTGGTCAGTGAGTCATCTGCGGCCTCTGGGTTTCTTCCAAGTGGCTGGCTGCTTTCAGAAGGCAGGTAGGAAAGCGCTGAGGGTCTGGAGTGTTTCACAATTTGAAATGTAGGGTTGGTAATCTCATTCACAGGAATTCAGTGATGTTCTGAATTCCTGTTGCATTCTTAAAAGTTGTAGGAGTGCAGTAAGAATGCCCTTCATTGGTCTGATAAAACATGGCTGACAAATGGGAAATTTTTTGCATCATTCTTTTTTATGTCCTATTAAAAAAGGCTTATTATGTAGTTGGCTTATTATATAGTGCTTATTTACAAAAAAATGAATGATGGAACAAATGATTTCTTGCAATGTGAAAGCAGTCTTAAGAATAGCTATAAGAACAGTGAGGCTCCAAATAAATTCCTGAATGGAAATAATGTCGTGAGAAGGACTCCAATGGAAAAAAAAGAACAGAATCCACACATAGAATGGTTTTAGACAAGTAGGTAAAAACAGCTGTGTTTGGAGAGCAAATACAATAATAAATTTCCAATACCTGGGCTTTCTCCATGACTCATTAATTCTTAGTCCTTCAGTTCAGTTCAGTCGCTCCGTCGTGTCCGACTCTTTGCAACCCCATGAACCGCAGCACACCAGGCCTCCCTGTCCATCACTGACTCCCGGAGTTCACTCAGACTCACGTCCATCGAGTCAGTGATGCCATCCAGCCATCTCATCCTCCGTCGGCCCCTTCTCCTCTCACCCTCAGTCTTTCCCAGCATCAGCTGGGCCTCGGTCTTATACTTTCTCCAGGTTACATCATAGCTTCTGGCCCATGAATCGGCTTCAGCACCCCTTTTCCTGAGACACAGGCACGCGGTCACAGAAGAACAGGGGCGTGGCACACGCCGCCCCAGGTGTGAGCTGGCCTGCTCTCTGTATGTCAGTGACTTCACCAGGTGCCCGCGCCGGCCCCTCCTGTTCCGCTTCCCCTGCCCTGGATACTGTGCGGCCCCTGCAGGGCCGGCTGATGAAGCTTCTCCCGTGGCTCCACACGCTTCTTCTCTGAATGCAGCTCTGTCACGCGGCGGCGGCCGCTGTTGCAGACTTGTCCACGGCACTCACTCCTGCAGCTCCTGCCGAGTGTGACTGAGTGGGCCTCGGTGGTTCCAGCAACTCAGTTTCCTATAGTGTAAAAGTGGTCGTTTCATAACGAAAAGCACCATTCTGTCTGGGTTTTCATTTGCTCGGTCTGAAGAGGCAGCATGTTTGCACGGAAGGGTTTGAGGGTGACACAGAGCTAATCAAATTTCATAATAGAATATACTAAGGACATGGACAATGGACCAGTTCCAAATAGGAAAAGGAGTCCGTCAAGGCTGTATATTGTCACCCTGCTTATTTAACTTATATGCAGAGTACATCATGAGAAACGCTGGGCTGGAGGAAGCACAAGCTGGAGTCAAGATTGCTGGGAGAAATATCAATAACCTCAGATATACAGATGACACCACCCTTATGGCAGAAAGTGAAGAGGAACTAAAAAGCCTCTTGACAAATGTGAAAGAGAAGAGTGAAAAAGTTGGCTTAAAGCTCAACATTCAGAAAACGAAGATCATGGCAACCGGTCCCATCATTTCATGGTAAATAGATGGGGAAACAGTGGAAACAGTGGCTGACTTTATTTTTGGGGGGCTCCAAAATCACTGCAGATGGTGATTGCAGCCATGAAATTAAAAGACGCTTACTCTTTGGAAGGAAAGTTATGACCAACCTAGACAGCATATTCAAAAGCAGAGACATTACTTTGCCAACAAAGTCCGTCTAGTCAAGGCTATGGTTTTTTCCTGTGGTCATGTATGGATGTGAGAGTTGGACTATAAAGAAAGCTGAGCACAGAAGAATTGATGCTTTTGAACTGTGGTGTTGGAGAAGACTCTTGAGAGTCCCTTGGACTGAAAGGAGATAAGCAACTCCATCCAAAAGGAAATGAGTCCTGGATAATCATTGGAAGGTCTGATGCTGAAGCTGAAGCTCCAATACTTTGGCCACTTGATGCAAAGAACTGACTCATTGGAAAAGACCCTGATGCTGGAAAAGATTGAAGGCAGGAGGAGAAGGGGACGACAAAGGATGAGATGGTTTGATGGCATCACTGGCTCGATGGACGTAAGTTTGAGCAAGCTCCAAGAGTTGGTGATGGACAGGGAAGCCTGGCGTGCTGCAGTCCATGGGGACGCAAAGAGTCTGACATGATTGAGCGACTGAACGGAACTGAATCTTTGACCTTGCCCCTAGCCTGGCACAATGCCCCGCACAGAGGAAGTGCTCAGTTAACCCGTGGCATGCCCCTGTACAAGAGTCCTTGGTGGATGACTGAGGAGGAATGGCCCGCCTGCCTTTCTGAAGTGGGCAGAACCTTAAGGTACATTCCAAATCATTCAAGATAGGCTGACATCTGACAACCAAGCTGACTCCTGCTAAATGCAAAATAGTTTAATTGCTTTTTTCTATTTTTGTTAGAGATTGTCCATGTAAATTTATCCCAAACCTGAATAACTCTTAGGGAAGCTTTCACAAGGCATGATCAATCCCTCCCTGGATGTGTGGTGAAGATAATTACTAGGATAGAGATATAGGTAGAGAGGTGTCTCTTAGGTTTTGTAGAAAGTTTTCTTTCCATAGTCTGTTTTCTCTTACTTGAATCTACCGGCTCACTTTCTTTGTTTTTCTTTACACACACACACACACACACACACACACACACATACACACAGCTCCCAAGGGCAGCAGCTGACTGATCAAGATGCTTGCTTAATACATATATCAGTAGCTCATGAAGATAAACAAGGAGACGACTTTTGCTTTCTGTTTTAAGTTACTGAATGAAATGCTCGGACAAGGTACAGATAATTGAATGTCGCGAGATATTTTTATGGCCGTGAGAAGGTTGGATGGCATCATCGACTCGATGGACATGAGTTTGAGCGAGCTCCGGGAGTTGGAGATGGACAGGGAAGCCTGGCGTGCTGCAGTCCACCGGGTCCCAGAGAGTTGGACACGACTGAGCGACTGAACTGAAGTATTTTTAACCATGTTGAATTCTGATGCAATAATCTTGACTTTCCAAACACTTTAATTATTGAAAAGCAAATTATTGAAAGTAAATAAAGTATGTAGTTGATACTTGAATGCCTTAATCTGCTTCTTAATTGGCTACTGGACAGAAGGAGCTGGATCACGGGAGAACCACGCGGTCAGTCATGTCCCAGGCTGACCAGCAGAGGGCGCCCACCACCAGGCACCCTCACTTCAGTTGCCACCCAACCTGATGAAGAACGGAGCTGATTGTGAGTCAATTTTGAAAACATATCATATTTTAAAGAAGGATCATATAGCTGAAGTTGATTGATTTTACTATGCTTTTAGAAGAAACTGAATAATTCCTGGGGAATAAGAGGTGTATTTTGCTCAGTGGATGTGGCCCATGGACTCTGGCATCCTAACCCACTTTCAGGAGGGTTGGAAGATCAGTCTTCTAGAATGCTGTGAAGTCGCTCAGTCAGTCTTCTAGAATGCTGTGAAGTCGCTCAGTCAGTCTTCTAGAATGCTGTGAAGTCGCTCAGTCGCGTCTGACTCTTTGCGACCCCATGGGCTGTAGCCCACCAGGTTCCTCTGTCCATGGGGCTTTCCAGGCAAGAATACTGGAACGGGTTACCATTTTCTTCTCCAGGAGACCTTCCCAACCCCGGGACTGAGCCTGGGTCTCCTGCATTGTAGGCAGTCGTTTTACCATCTGAGCCACGAGGGAAGTCCTCAGAATGCTGAGATGTGTTTGACCTTTCAGCTGGCTGACATTTGCCCTGTAGAGGGACGGGGGCCTTAATCACTCTGCTTTCACCACAGAAGAAGCAACCCAACACTTCACTTAAGAGGGCCCTGAAGAGCAGCAGGAATAGTCAGTTTTCCTTAACCTTGATGCTTGCCAAGGACTCCAAAGAGTTTCTGTTTGTGTGGCTTTTATCTATTGATACTAACACATACCCATATTCAACGTTAACACTGTGAAAATCACTTATGAACTCATTTAAAAGAACAGTGATAAGCCCACTTTAAGTAATGTAAACAACATGTTGCCCTGAAGAACAGCTATGTTTTCCAAAACAAAAAAGTTAAGAGTGGCATTGGTTTCCACTCTGCAGATCTCTTTAATGTCCATCTTGACAGAAGCCAGTAGATCTTCAAAACTGCCTGTGTATTCAGCCTGCCGAGACCTGCTGCTTGAGGGTTGAGGTGGGAATGAAAGGTGTCCTGAGACCTGAGCGCGTGAGGAAAGGGGTGAAGGGGTGGGGGGCACAGTGAGCGGGGGCGGAAGCAGAGGACCCCTACTCCACCTGAAGACACGGGACGCTGGGATCCCAGAGAAGATGTGAGTTTGTTGCGGGTTGTTGGCACCAACGGGAGTGGATGGGACTCACGAGTCAGACCCTGCATGGGAATGCAGACTCTAGACCCCACCGGAGCCAGGGGAGGAATCAGCCGGGCAAGGAGGGGCCAAGGGTCAGCCACGAACAGGGACGTTGGGTCTGCGGGGGTTTGTGGGGTCCTGACGAAACACCACAGACGGGGCTTAGGCGGCAGAAATGCACTGTTCCGCAGCTGGAGGCTGGAAGTCAGAGATCCAGGTGTCAGCCCAGGCGGCTCCTCCTAGAGCTGTGAGAAGCTCTCCCAGCTTCTGGTTCAGTTCAGTTCAGTTGCTCAGTCGTGTCCGACTCTTTGCGACCCCATGAACCGCAGCACGCCAGGCCTCCCTGTCCATCACCAACTTCCGGAGTTCACTCAAACTCATGTCCATCGAGTCGGTGATGCCATCCAGCCATCTCATCCTCTGTCTTCCCCTTCTCTTCCTACCTTCACTCTTTCCCAGCATCAGGGTCTTTTCCAGTGAGTCAGCTCTTCGAATCAGGTGGCCAAAATATTAGGGCTTCAGCTTCAACTTCAGCATCAGTCCTTCCAATATTCAGGACTGATTTCCAGCTTCTAGTGGTTGCGCTTACACCGGAGGTTCCACAAAGACGGACGGGAGAAGTTCAAAGCCGCCTTGTTCAAGGGTCACCTGTATTTTAATTAGCTGTCAATAGCTATAACCCGGGACGTTCTATGTACCTAGACGTCCAGACGGAAGGATCGGGAGCTCTGGCCTCACCAGCTTGACTCCCCCAGGTGCTGGGGGCCCTGGTGCTCACAGCCTCCTTCTTGTTGGTTCTCTGACTCTGGGGTCACGTGAGCTGGCTTCTCTTGGATGTGGGGGACGTTGAGGTCGGTTGGGCGGGCAGGAGTGGACAGGGCTGTGTTTTCATAGAAATTGGAAAAGGCTGGACTGGGGGCCCAGGTTCAAGAGCAGGGAGGGTACAGGTCCCGTGAGGGGTGTTGTTCTCAGTCTGACTCCTCCCATGCCCCCTCCTCCGCATCGCTGGCCGGGATCCTGATTCCAGTCATCTCGAGAGAGAGTCAGGTGATGCCGCGGGGACAGAGAAAGGAGGCCTTAAAACCGGGAGCGCAGGGCCCCCCTGAGTGCGTCCCGGGGTCCTCCCCAAACACTGCTCTGCTGCTATCAGACGTGCCGTCCTGCTTCCCGAGTGTTTACCCTCCTCCTGTGTCTCTACGGCAGGAGCGGTCAGCGCCCACCCAGTAGAGGCATTGCCAGACCCCAGGGAGCAATGCCCAGGAGATCATACAATCAGATGGCACAGGGGATGGCTTTTAAAGTGAAGTCAGAAAGTTATTTCGTGGCTTGTGACACAGCGCTTTGGTAACTGGAATGGCTAAAGGCAATGGTATTTGGGTTAATTTCCTATCCCTGATGGGACAAATGATCACGGATGTAGTGGCTTAAACAAACTCGCTATCTTGCAATGTTGACATCAGACGTCCAAGATGGTCTCCCTGGACTGAGATCAAGGCCAGGTTCCTTCTGGAGGCTCTCAGCTTGCAGAGGCTCCTGCCCATCTCATCCTTGGCCCCTTCCTCCCTCCTGCACGGGGGCTGGCTGTACCCCTCTTCCTTCACAAACGCTCTGGGGCCTCCCTCTCCCATGTGTGTAAGGACTCTCGGGGTTGCACAGATCCCCCTGGACAGAGCAGACTACTCATATCTCAAAGTCAGCTGATCAGCAGCCATCTGCCCGCGCCCCCCACCCGGCCACCTGCTAACTTGGTTCCTTCTTGCCGTGTTACGTGACACATCCTGGGTACTGTGGTGAGGACGTGGGCGTATCCAGAGGGCCCTTATTCTGCCAACCTCAGTGCCTTATGGGTTTAGTTTAGGACTTAAATAGTCATGTACGAATGTGAGGGTTGGACCATAAAGAAGGCTGAGCACTGAAGAACTGATGCTTTTGAATTGCAGTGTTGGAAAAGACTCTCGAGGGTCCCTAGGACTACAAGGAGATCCAACCAGTCCATCCTAAAGGATATCAACCCTGAATATTCATCGGAAAGACTGATGCTAAAGATGAAGCTCCAACCCTTTGGCCAACTGTTGCGAAGAGCCGACTCGTTGGAAAAGACCCTGATGCTGGGAAAGATTGAAGGCGGGAGGAGAAGGGGACGACAGAGGATGAGATGGTTGGATGGCTTCACCGACTCAGTGAACATGAGCTTGAGCAGACTCTGGGAGATGGTGATGGACAGGGAGGCCTGTAGTGCTGCAGTCCTTGGGGTCGCAAAGAGTCGGACACGACTAAGTGACTGAACTACAGCAACCACAAAGAAGAGATGCGTGGAGTCCCGGCGGGTGTTGGCAGTGACCCCTCGCCCCCATCCCGGTGAGGTCTCCCGGTGGGTTCCTGCAGCTTTGCTCCCGCCTCCGAGGGTGTAGAATGGGCTCCCAGGAAATGCCAGAGGATGACTCTCAGCGCTGTGTTTCAGGGTCTCAGGGTAAACTTCCTGGGTGCTCGCAAAGTACAAGCTGTAGATAACAGCTCACAGCTCGACGGGGTGTTTATTGAGCCGATGGGAAGTCAAGCACTTTAGTTGTATCGTCTCACACGGTCGTCCCAAGGAAGCTGTGAGGGGGCGTCGTCCTCGACCCCTGGTGCAGCAGAGGGAGAGGGGCTCGGAGAAGTTAAGCGACAGCTTATGGTTCCGTTGACCTTGACCCGTTGGGATCACATTCTGTTCTCAATGCACCCCTGAATATGAGCCGGACTGGGAGACTCCTCTGCTCAAAATCCATCTCAGCCAAAGGAAAGGCCAAGGTCCTCTGCAAGTCCAGGAGGTGGACCCCACCCCACGTGCCCTCTGCGCTCACCTCCTGCCCCCAGCACCCGGCCTGCGGGCTGTCCTGGGCACACCCCCCTACCCACCCGCCTGCTGCCCTCTGTGTCCTGGGTCTCTGCTCACAGTCACCTTCTCTAGAAGAGAAGTGGCCCAATCTCACATCCTGCTCCCCCACCCCTGGACAGGCTTGGTGTCCTCGCCGCCCATGGGACACACCCTCAAAGTGACCCCATGGCAAAGCTGCTTGGGGCCAGGGCGGTCGTGGCTCAAAGCGTGAACGGCTCCCGGCGTGGAGTGGGTGCCCGGTGAACTGGTCCACGTTCGATGGCCGAGCCAGGGCGCTGTGCTTTCTGTCTGCAGTGTGCTCATGCCCCAAGCCTGACCTTGAGAAAAAAGGAGCAAAATGTCCTGTGCACGTTTCATCCGCAGTTCCGGATGAAACACCGCAGCGATACGTTGTTGACTGGAGCGATAGACAAAACCGAAGAAAATGCAGCTAACTGGGGCTGCCTCTCTTCTGAAAGGGCCACCGGACTTGAACAAACCAGACCGACACCACTGAGAAAGAAATTTGGGTTGAATATGGTAACTTGTCACCACAAAACCCAGTAAAATGCAATCAAGATTGAGAGTCACGTTTGTTTAGGTTCAAAGAAATATGGCAGTTCACACTTTAATGTTTCAGGTTTAAGTTAGCCTTGTTCTGCTGATAAATATGTTTTGCTTATCTACGGCCCATAAAAAGCCCCCAAAACGAGCAACGAAAACCCGCTGGCTCACAGTACAGGGAGCTGGCTTGCTTCAAAGCAAGACCTTTACTGTCAGAAGTAATATCAGGGCAGGTCTGTATTTCTGAAGAAGTCAGCTAACTTGCACGTGAGTGTTTCCCAGTGTTTACATTGACTGCCCCTTTGTTTGATCACAAATTTATTTATCTTCCTCCTTGTTTCTCCTATGCCTTCCTAACCGGTCCACGGTCTCCCATCAGATTGTTTTGTATAAGGCAGGGACTCTGAGAAACTTGTGTGTATCCTAAGTGCTATCTGTATGGTGTCTTATAACAATGCCAGAGAAATGTTGTTAATGAATATAAAAATGTAGCTAATACATCAGATACTATTGACCTCTAATAATTTATAGCCCCCTTGTGTTAGTTAATTAAAGCTCCTGTATCAGCATAAAGAACAGCTCTGCTCTCAGACAGTGATCCTGAAAATCGATCGCTAACATGCAGAGGGCTTCAGCAGCGGTGTGCAATGTCTCTGGACTTCCTTTTTTTTGCCTTGCTGTTGTTTGTGTAAATCCTAAAGGGCAGGAAGGCAAGGTTTAACGTACGTGGCTTTACCTGTGATGAGTAGATTTACAGGGGAGAATGAGAAAGCAATTGCTTATTTGGGAAGATGCAGGCACTCTCCCATCTTTTGAAAATAAATGTGATGTGACCATCGTGTTCCAAAGGCCAAGGGCTTTCCGCCTTGCACCTGGTTGGGTGGGAGCATCCCTGGAGGGAGCACCACCCCTCCCTGCTCTGTGAACTGGGCACCGGGCAGCCCCGCTCTCAGCCCGAGGGCTGCTTTTGGAACAGGACAGAGTGTTCAGGCTGCAGGGCTTGCTTCCCAGGGAAAGGAAGGAATGCGTAGTTTTGCTTTACTCCCACAGGGCTTGTGGCGTTCGTTTCTCATCCTTTTTTGCTTTTATTTGGTTTCCAAATGGTTCTTCGCGATTGCTCATGTTTCCTCCTTCCACAAAGGGCTTAAAGGAGAAACCATGCTCTTTTTTTGAAGGGAAAAAAAAAAAAAACCTCAGGGAACTGTCTGTCCCCGGGGCTTGAATTGAAATGAGGCTCAACCGATGGATTGACAGTGATGGTGAGAGGCACCGGAGAGGGACACCGGGAAGGATGAGCCCCAGTGCCGAAGGAACAGAATCAGTTCCTGACCCGGCTGCCGGCTCGGACCCTGGACCGGCTTGCACCTGCCCTGGTGCCAGGTGATGGGGTGTGAAAGCCGTCTGCGTTTGGAAACGGGGATGTGCCCCGGGGAGGTTGGTAACCTCACCTCTTCACTCCTGAGTGCTCCTGAGGGAGGGGCTGGAATGCAAACCCTGGACGTCTGGCAGTACTTGGCCGCACTTTCTAACCCGCAAAACGAGGGGGGTGGGCCAGACCCCAGCTCCGCAGGGCTCAGCTTCCCTGAGCGTCTGGAGGAATGACAGCATCTACTCTCGCAGGTCGGATCTGCTCAGGGGAACCGGAGCCCTGGGCAGGAGAGGCACCACAGCCCATTCTCTGTTAGATGCCCCCTGCCCTGCCGGAAGTTGCCCAAGATTGAGTATGAGCTGCTGTGTGTGTTCTGCAAACTGCCCTTAAGAATCAACCCTCCCCACAGTTCCCCAGTCCAGATCCCTCTTTCTATTTCTTCACTCACTATTAGCATCTACAACCACAGGAGGGAATTTTTTTTTTCCACATTGAGACATTCGTGTTTAATTAATGAAGGTTTGGCATTCTCATACCTAGTCATCGGTCAAATTTACTGTCTTCTTACTAAACACACCAAAGAGAATGTCACAAATCACTTACATAGTTAGCAGATGCTGGCAGATTTATGCGCCATAGGAAGCTGTATATCAAACGACACGATTTAATGCTTGTTTCATATATTCCGTTGATTCCAGAGAGCTTTAATATTTTCCTTATGAGGTTTAACAGCACATAAATAGCACCCACCAGCAAGCAGCCTTTAAGTTTAAGAGAGAAACACACTCCTTGTTGAACTGACCACAGCTGTCTGATCCTGTTTACTGGATCCTGACCATTCTGATCAGCTCTAGCATTATTTTCTCAAATAAGTGGATTAAATGGCTCGCCCCAGCAATGCTGTGCATGAGCCTTGGAGAGCTGCCTCGTTTCTGATGTGTTTCTCATCTTTCATTACGGGTGTGAGCAACCACGCGGCTGTGGGTGGGATGGTTTTGATGCCTGGAGTTAAACACGGAGCTCTCCCCTTTCATTGGCCTTGTTTCTTCAGTATCCTGACTCTATTTCTTCTTAATCTTTTCTCATATTCATTCAAATTTAATCTATTTTTCCCCCCTGAGAATGTGGTTTGTGAGGGTCCCTCCTATGAGGTGCCCTCATTAATATAGCCACCATACCCTTGACCTTTGTCGTTTTCTGTATATTGTAGAAAAACATGAAGTGCTATTTTTGTTTTCTTTCTTTCAGTTTAGATTGGATTGCCTTCCATGATAAATTTTGAATATAAAACAACTGGTGCTAAGGCCGTGTCACGTCGGGTCTTCAAGTTTATTCCTCCCACTTTCGTGTTTCTGGTTCATTTTGCCCTGTAACTGTGACCCGATAATATTTAAACCATTTCTCATCTCATTCGTTGTCTCAGAAAGGAGGTTTCTTTATAGCATCACACAGTGCCTCTCAAAGAGACGGCACAGCTCGCCAAGTAAATTACAAGAATGCTTAAATCGGCAGAAGTTGTTAGGTTCAGAATTACATTATCTGTTCATGCATTATTAACTCTTAATAAGCTGTCCTGATATAAACATAGCCGCTAATACTTCCATAATGTAAAGTTAAGAAAATAAAGCAGTGTGTCAGAAAAAGTGCATCCAGGGTGAACTGATGAGAATCACCTCTTGTGTGTGTGTTTTTTTTTTTTTTCCAAAGAGACCTGTTGGCCACCATCCAGCACCCTCCCAGTCCACGAGTCCTCATTTTAACAAGGTCCCAGGCATGTTTTATCCTGACGTTTCAGACTCCCTACTCTACCCAATGATGCTGGTCTTTTCATAGTGTTATTTCTTCAATAGAATTCTTTCAACCTCCATAAATTATGATTAAAATGTTAAAAACAAGAATCAAGGATAGTCCTAAAAGATAGAATGAAAGTTGCTAGGTCAAATGAACAAGGTTTAAAAGCTCTCTCTACCCTGACTTATGGTTTTAGAACATTGAACTTTCAAGTTAACTTTTATCCAAGGAACTTCAAATTCTAGCCTTATGATATCTCATCAGACATTTCCAAGCTCAGGTTCGATTTGAGGGCATTAGATATCACACGTTTGTTTCTGAAAATGGGTAACGGGGTGGCGTGGAGCACCTAAGTTGCTCCCCTTTTCATCTCGCTGGTGGGCGACTTGCGTGTTGCATCATCCACCACTCCTGAAGTCCTCACCATGGGCTTTCTCATGAGAGGCGGGCGTAGAGCTGCTCACAGAACTCAGCCTGGACCCGAGGCAGGGCACCTGCAGCCTCTCTTTGGCTCACTGTGCTTTCCCTGTCCTGAGGCCCTTTAACCTTAACCCTGATCGTAGGATGAATGACCTTCAACTCCACGGGCTCAGACTCAGCCCCTTCTGCATCCCAGGCTGGTACCGATGGCCTGTTGGCTTCTTTTGCAAGAAGGAGCTCCCTGGAGAAAATCAGAGTTCCATTAAGGCGAAGAACCGCTCTCCTCCCCATCTGCGCTGTGGCCACACCAGCCTTCTCTCTGCTGCTCACCCAGCACTCCTGTTTCAGGACCTTCTCGACAGCTCGCCCTGGGACCTGGGGACAGCCCCTGTGGTGGTTTTCAGAGCCACCTCTGGCTCTGGTGGGGGTAAGGGCTGGAGAGGGGCGGGCCCCCACTTCATTCTCTTTTTGGCGTCTCTTTAATGATTTAGCTGGTCTTCCCTGATGACTCAGATGGTAAAGAATCCGGTTGCAAAGAGGGAGACCCAGGTTCCATCCCTGGGTCAGGAAGATCTCCTGGAGGAGGGCATGGCAACCCACTCCGGCATTCTTGCCTGGGGAATCCCATGGACAGAGGAGCTTGCGGGCTGCAGTCCATAAGGTCACAGAGAGACGGACACAACTGAGCGACTGACACTCTCGCTTTAACACTCACTGATTTAGCTCCATCCTTCCAGGACAAGCCTCTTTAAGCACCAGTTTGACTGTCTACTCTCCTGCTAAGGCCATCAGGGACCATCCCACCCTGCAGGGGTAAAGCTCAGGTGTTTATTCTTTCCCCAACCATGCCCCCTGTTCCAGTAGCCCCTGTTCCTGGAAAGAAGTCCTCTCCTTTTCCTGGTGCATCGCTTTGCCTTTTCTTGGTTTCAGTCCTGGCTCCTGACGCCTCAGTCTGCCATGCCCTGGGCTGGGCATCTATCCCATCTCAGATCCTTCTCATCTTCAGGGGGCTTCCTCTCGAGCACACGGTGGTCTCATTCTGCCTGGAATTCTTGCAGCTTATCCTGTCCATTCCCACCTCATTAAGCATAGGGGTTTTTATAAAGCCTGTGTGGGGCCCTGTCTTTTCACCTTAACTCAAGGGGGTCCTTCTAGTGGGTGGGCTCTGACCCACCTTGTCAGGGGCAGTGGGGACGTGTGTGTGTGTGTGTGTGTGTCAGCCACACCTTATCCAATGCCACACATCCACATCTTACAGGACTAACCCACAATGGGGTACTGGGTCCCCGCTTCCAATGGTTTCAGCCATTGTCACAGCAGCCCTTCAGGTAGACCAGGCTTCCCTGAGGAAGTGATCCAGCTTCAGAGACATAGAATGAATGGGGGGAGCTTAGGCCCTGGCCCGTAAATGCTGCAGTGAGCACCAGAGAAGGCGGACGTTCTACCTGCATGTCATCATGTCTGACCTTGGAGGCTGGAATCCTGTCTTTTCCACCGCTGGCATGCTGTGTGACCCTGGGCAAGTTGCTTCACCCCTCAGTGCTGCGTAAGATAGTGATGAGGATAAAAAGAAATGATCCTGCAGGGTGGTTTATGCAATCCTTGGCACACTTGAGTTAACCTCACTAAAGGTAAAATCAAAATCATCAACTGTCCCGCATCACCCACCAGGAGAAGGTCTTCTTGAATTTCTAAAGTTAACTTGCTTTCACCCTGTTACTCATTTTACCTCACTTGGAGAATTAAAGTAGGTGGACAATTCCAGAGCTGCGTGCAAGGGAGTTGGATTGAAATACAAATGCCTACGTTTCTTTAGCATATGCACAGGTTTAAGCACCAAGCTCCTCATAGCAGTAATTACAGAGCTGTGGAGGGATCCTAATGGGTACACTTGTGGCACTAAGTGACTTATTTAATGGAAGTCACGTGGTTACATCACCAAGTGGGGTGAAAATAGACAGATGAACATTGTCATCTCTGCTCTGAATTCCCCAGCTTTTGTCTGATTGATTGATTCTGACAATCTTAACACTTTTTAAAAAGGTACCACATGATCTTTCAAGTTTTAATATGTCAAAGGCAACCACACTAAGACTTTGGTTAGATTAAGTTATCAAGCACATTTACTTTCAAGAGGAATAGGACCATTGTTATACTATATTAACACAAGTTTACTTTTTAAAGCACATCTAGAAACCCTTTCCCCATTGTTCACATGTGTTCCCTGTCTTTTCCCATCCCATCAGCTTTTTCTAATCAGGCTACATGCCAGTGAGGAACATTGTGAGCCTGCCTCAGAGTCACGCAGCAGCTCAGGCTGAGCAAAACTCACAGCAAAGAAGCAGCGCTCAGGACACAACTTACATCATATTCAATATCAACAAGATATTTTTCTGTTCCCTTACAATTAATTCCACGTGAAAACAAGCTAGGATGTAGTTGCCTCTTCGCTGGACAAACCAGAGCTGAAGCCCTGCTCTGCTGTGGCCACTGGAACATGGATCTCTGGCGGTCTCAGCCTGCAATGGCTTGGAAGATGGAAAGTAGTGAAGCGAGTAAGGTATTTATCAGAGGAAATAAATATAGTACGTGTGCATAGACACACACGGGGACTCAGGAAAGAGGGTTGCTGAGTCACGCCCGCGTGGCGGTTTGAGTCACTTTTAAGCGGCATTTCTTCTGGTTTCCTTCTACCAGTCTGTGGTTTCCCCGGTTTGCAGTCCAGATTTGGTTTATCTCAGGGTCCTCTCATGTGTGCACGCATCTCTTAGCCAAGATGGATCCTACCACAAAGGCCTATGGGTAGAGCATCCCTTGACATGACTCCCCTTTGGCCTCCAAGGAGCCTTTTCTGTGCATGTGTGGTTGGGGAGGCCTTTGGGAGACCTTGGGAACAAGAAATATGTGGTCTGTGCAGGGTCTAGCCTCCTCCCTTAATTTCCCTCCTACTCCCGTCTTGGAGTTTTGGCCAATAGAGAATGAATCTCTGATTGGTTTACCCTGGGGGGGCCCATCTGCCTCCCACCTCTAAACTAAGAAGAAGCTGCTGGTTGCCAGGTGTGAGAGCTAAGTCACTCATTTGTTCACAGCCATCGACTGTTCCCTGCTCTGTCCCTCTGGGCCGTTCCCTCTCCATACCGGAGGCAGGAGGGCCCCAGGAAGTGCCCACTGACCCCAGGGACAGCTCAGATCACTGGGTGCCAGGAGGGGAGCTGCCTGTCTTGCCTCCACACTGTTGTGTTGTTCAAAGGGCAGGTGACAGGGATTGCTTGAGGCAGTGGATACTCCAGTGCCTTCTGCTTGGGAGTGGCAAAGAGACGCCCACGTGCTCAGACTGGCCTGAGGTCCACCAGGGACTCTCGGAAGTCAGCAGTAACAATACCCTGCCCTGGCCAGCATTGTCTGAGCCCTCTGGAGCCATGGATGAGGAGGGGTGAGACCAGGGGCTCTTTGGAAGGCCTGCCTCATCCCTTGCTCTGCCCTTGATCAATGTGAGCCAGTGAGCCGGAGATAAAGAGGAGACTGGGTCCTGCAGTGGAGGCAAACCAAGAGGAAATTGAGGTCCAAAAGTAAATGAAAGAAATGGCTACTCAGAATCTTTAAATTAAATTAATTGATGGACACTACTGTTTGCAGAGTACGGAGCTGAGATCCCAAATCTATAGATGGGAATAAAACCTGATGGTTTTAAATACAGTCAAATGTAACTGAATTCTGAATCTCTTAGTAAGGAAGAGTGTAGACAGTGATTCTCCAAATTAAATTCTAGAAGAGTGGTCTATAAAATAGGGTGAATGTTTCGAATTTTTTATTTTAGCATATATTTAAAAATATACATGATGTGTTAATGGATAAATCCTTTCCTCTGCATATAGTCCGTTAAAACATAGACCAGAAATAGATGGGCATTCTTCTTCTTTTGCTGATGGGGATGTGTTCTAAGTTTCCAGCTTAGAATCTACTGGAAACACAAAGGTGCACCCCTAAGACTCACATCCTCCTCCTGCAGTTTCAGTAACTTGGGAGAATGTGCAGTTAATGAGGGGAGCCAGCACCTGGCTCAGCCGTGCTCAGCTGCTATACTTACGTGGACATCTGCTTCCTCTGTTAATGAGTAGAAGTCATTATGAGGGAAGGGTGAGCAAGGAGTATTTCAGGGAAAGGAAGATCGGCTCTAGGATAGTGCCAAAGGAAATTCTGGCCAAGTAGGATAAAGTTCATGCCTTCAGTGCTTCGTGATTGCTGAAAGGTAGGCTTTGGCTACAGACAGTCCAACCAGCTCAAGAATGCCCAGTCTGATGGGAGGCTTCTGTGAGAGGTTGCTGGGAGATGAAGATGGAGAGGAGGGAGAAAGGGATGGAAGGAGGAGGGAGAGGACAATGGAGGTGAGGATGGAGAGGAGGAGGGAGGGGAAGAGGGAGAAGCCGGAGGAGCAGAGGCCGAGAGCCCATTAGGGTCGACACTGTGGACTTAACAGAGAGGCCCTCTCAACTTTACAGAATCGTTCACCCCTAGGACTTGGAGTCTGGAAGGACCCCAGAGTCACAGAGATCTTGAGTCGTTAGTCAACCTATTTAGAACAAGGTTGGAATAAGAGATCTAATTTACATTTTTATGTAACTTTTTCTCTTTTTTGCAGTTTCATGTACTCAGAAAGTCTTGACCATTTCTTGAAGGGAAAATTGGCAATTGTAGTCAATTTCTCATTAAAAGTTTGAGAGAAATATGATAGTTCTTAAAGAACCTCTTTATAATTTATTGCACAGCTGTAGTGATTATCATTCTTTGAGATCCTCTGCTGAAAGGCACTATTTAAAGCACAAAGTACTTTTGAATATTAACTCATTAATCCTAACGACACCCTTGTGGGGAAGGTAGGTGGCAAAATGACTCACTCAAGGCCACATTAGGAAGTCAGTGGTAGAGTTTGGCACTTGGGAGAAGAGTTTCTAGAGTTTTTAGAAGTGCTTTTCTCACTGAATTAGTCCTGTCAGCTAGGAAGGGATCGGCAGGGAGTCCGTGGACAGGCTTGGAGGTCACGTATTTTCATTCATTCAACATACCATTCAGAGTTCTTGTTTGCAAACAACACAGATCAGCTCAGAATCTGGGGAGGAACTTACTGGAAGGACAGCCCCTTGCCCAGAGTATCGGAGGTATCTCAGAAACTAGTCCCAGGTAACGGGCAGAGGCAGGGCGAGTCTGAGCCTTGGGTACCAGGGATGGTGTGGAGTCATCCACAGCCCCAGAAGAAACATCCAGTTGACTGAGTTCATATAATACTACGTTCTGCATAAGAAAAAAGCGAAACAAAGAAAGACATTTGAAAAGGGTTACCCGTCTCCCGTGTGCTGGGCCCTGAGTGAGAGAGATGAAGGCTGTGCTCCCCTGGGGCTCGGCTGTGAAGGAGGCCGCCGCTGCTGGTCTGACTCTCTGTGGCCCCATGGGCTGCAGCACACCGAGCACCTCTGTCCTCCACGATCTCCTGGAGTTGGCTCAAACCCAGGTCTGTCGAGTCAGAGGGGCTATATAACCATCTCATCCTCTGCTGTCCCCTTCTGTTTTTACCTGTGGCTACGGGGGCTCTAACAGGAGTGAGAGACAGAATGCTGGGTTGGGAGGGGTCCAGGTGGGTTACCTAGAGGAGGTGAGATTTTACATAGATCTTGAAAGACAAGTGGCCATTTGTGCTAAGTTGCTTCAGTGGTGTCCAACTCTTTGTGAAGCTATGGACTGTAGCCTGTCAGGCTCCTCTGTCTACGGGATTCTCCAGGCAAGAATACCGGAGTGGGTTGCCATGCCCTCCTCCAGGGGGTCTTCCCCACCCAGGGATCTAAACCACATCTCTTACGTCTCCTGCACTAGCAGGTGGGTTCTTTACCAATAGTGCCACCTGAGAAGCTTTTTACCAGACAGTAAAGGAGAGGGGAACTGAAGTGATTCCTTCAGGCCTAAGAAACGGCAAGGTCACTGGCACAGATGTAAAGGAGAACAGGTGGGCTTTGCACTGTGACTGACCCGTGATTCATAGAATAGGTGGCAGGAGAAGTTAGAGGAAGTGAGCTGTGCTGGAAACCAGACTTTTCTTGGTAATCAAGGGAACACGGCCATAAAAATTCAACGGTGTTTCTTAAGTCTCTGGAAGACCCTGTGGGGGCCTGGGCTACTGGTCGACTGCTGCGTCTTCAACCCCATGGTGCTCTGACTGGGCTTTGAGCCTTTGCTTGTGCTGCTCCTTCCTGCTGAGACACCCTTCCCTCCCCGACTCTGTCTTCTCCACATCGGCGCTGCAGGACGGGAGGAGATGGAGCAGTCTTAGGGCTAACTGTGGGCAGGAATGTATGTCTTCTTCCTGCTCCATATAACACAGAGCTATTAGCACAAACTTAATTAATGTTCTTCAACAGAAGGAATGAATATTCCCACAATATGAAGTTTAAAGAAGATAAAAGAAAAAAAGAGAAGAGCCAACATTTCAAGAACAAATTCAGAGTCTCTTGCTCAGCTCAGTAAACTGAATTTTGAGTATCCTGGGCTCTTACTTTAACCCTGACTTGAGCAAAATTTCAGTGTTAAATCTCAGGTGACTTGCACTGCAGTTACATTTGCTGTTCTCACTGCTTTGGGCACATGTGTGCTGGGTGTGTGCTAAGCTGCTTCAGTCGTGTCCAACTCTTTGTGACCCCATGGACTGTATGTAGCCCACCAGGCGCCTCTGTCCGTGGGATTCTCCAGGCAAGAATACTGGAGTGGGTTGCCATGCCCTCCTCCAGAGGATCTTCCCAACCCAGGGATCAAACCCAGCTCTCTTACGCCTTCTGCATTGGCAGGGGGCTTTTTAACCACTAGTGCCACCTGGGAAGTGAGATTGCCAGTTCCTGTGGTAATTTTACGCTTAACTTCTTAAGAAAGAACCGCACTACTCTCCATCAGGGCTGCACCTTCTACATTCCTGCCAGACATGCTCAGAGGTTCCAATTGCTCCACGTCCTCACCAACAATCTTTCTTTTCTTTTTTTTAAATAACAGCCCCTGGATGGGGGAGCCTGGTGGGCTGCCGTCTATGGGGTCGCACAGAGTCGGACACGACTGAAGCAACTTAGCAGCAGCAGTAAGCAGCGGGAAGTGGGTATCTCATTGTGTTGTTTTGCCTCCTAAATACGTTGTCTGTGGGCTTATCCCCCACCCGGGGCTGACAGCTGTGCAGGCGCGGGGGGCGTGCACACTCGGCGGGGTGGGGAGCATGCACAGGGTGGGTGCACACTCGGCGCGGAGCAAGGCGCGGGCCCTGGGGGTGGGGTCAGGGTGCACAGGGCCTGAAGGCCTCTGCTGTCCTGCCCCGCTCACGGCAGCCCTGCGCCTCTTTCTCAAATGCGAGCTCTTGTTTTAATCTCCCAGGGCTCCGGGCCCCAGCTGCCCACAGCTCAGGACCACTGGGAACATTTTACTGACCAAGTCAGGTTCCTAGGATCTCTTGTCAGTGTCTGATGGATCACAGAGGTGACAGGCCCTCAGAAGCAATAAGTGCATGTCTTCACCTTTCTATCCCCAGTCGCTCACACAGGCCTGGCTACTGAGCAAATGCTTCACAGGTGTTTTTGATTCACTGAGAGGAAGAAAAAGTTCCCTGCTCCTCCTCACTCCAGGAAGCTTGGCCCTGTCATCTGCTGGCTCCTTCCTGGCGAAGTTTCTCTTCTCTCACCCTCTTCGACTAAACCCTTTGGCTTCCTGTTCCAGCTACACCTTCTCCACAAAGCCCAGCCTCATTCTCTGCTCTACTACCTTATGTCTGGAGCACCAACACTCTGGCCCCCTGGTGCAAAGAGCCTACTCGTTGGGAAAGACCCTGATGCTGGGAAAGAGTGAGGGCAGGAGGAGAAGGGGGCGGCAGAGGATGAGATGGTTGGGTGGCATCACTGACTTAATGGACATGAGTTTGAGTGAGCTCTGGAAGTTGGTGATGGACAGGGAGGCCTGGTGTGCTGCCGTCCACAGGGCTGCAAAAAGTTGGACATGACTTATTGACTAAACAACAATTCTCTGCTCTAAATTTATCTTTTCCTCCTTTGGAGATCATTGAATCCACTCTGCACTTCATAGAGGAGAAAGCAGAGGCCAGAAAGGGCCAGATTCACTCACTGGTGCGATTTGGTCTGGAACCAAGACTTCCAGCCCAGAGCCATGCTCAGCACTGGCCCTAACCCCCTTGTGGGACCTTCACCATCTGGAGCTGGTGACCTGGGTCTAACACTGTTCTCATCAGGGCTGGACAGAGGCCTTTCTCCTGTGCTGATGCCGCAGCCCCAGTCTGTCAGCCAATACTTTGATACCTCTGATATCTACACAACATTTATTTAGCAGAGTCAGGGAGATGCCAACCCGACTCTATAAATAAATAATACAGTCTACAAACGACAGAGTGTATCTCTTTATTCAGATCAAATTTTGAGCTTTGCTGTATTCACGGAATGTGGCAAAATGTGTTACTTGGAAGCATCTTTCACGACCCTATTTCTGCCACTCATCATGGGACAGTGTCGATCACTTACAGTCATTTCCTCATTCCTTGGACAGACCCTGGTGGAGCCCTTCTGTGCCACATCCCACGTGGGAGCTGGGATTTCTCCATGAGCAAGAGCAACCACAGCGCCTGTCATCAAAGTGGGGGAGGGGTGCGAGTAAACCTCTCACCAGTGAGTGTGCAAGGGGTGGGGTGGTGAGAGTGCAGTCAGGGAAGCCTCGCTGAGAGGGGGGCTCAGGTGAGACTCAGCTGGTGGAAGCTGGATTGGGGGGTCTCGCATTGGAGCCGACAGGACAAGAGTGGCTCGTGCTGGGCACTGAGGCCACACTTAGGATGTTAAATTCTGAGCAGAAAAACAAAGAGGAGCCCTGGAAGGCATTTCCAGCCAGGGTGGTCCTGACAGTGTCGACTGAAAAATTAGTCACAGCCTAAAAGTTGAGAGTTATGTTTTATTCGGCGGGAATTTTTAGGACTTCAAACCCAGGAGACACCATGTCAAGTGACCCCGAGAGAACTGCAAGGAGAGAAGCCAGGTTATACAGAAGTTTTTACAACAAAGGGCAGGTTGTCTGAACATCAGAAGGTTATTGTCGGTGAAAGGAAACTCCATATCCCAAGTTATGGCATTTAGTGCTTTTCTATGTGTGGGAGGATGCAAGCGTCTGGGCTCACTGGAATCATCCCTTTCACAGGCATCTCAGCCCTCCTGGCCCAGCATCCTGTGTTTCACATCCTTAGTTGCCTTGGGGCTCACCATCGGGAGTGGCTGCAGCCTGATGGCTGTTATTCTTCTCCTTCCTGAGTACCCTCAGGGCTCACGTTGGAGGGCTGGGCTCCCCATGACTGTGACATCCTTGTTTACTGACATGGCAGGGAATATTTCACTTCTCAACAGGATCGAATTTCCATTCCAGCTGCAGCTTAGAGAGTAGATTGGAATGGGTAGCCCTGGAGAAGTCTGGAAAAGAGGTGATAGTGATTGGACCAGTCTGGGGCCCAGGGGTCAGAAGGGTTTGAGACACACAGGGCGTGGAACCAACAGAAACTAGTGTGGGGGCCCGGGTGACACAGAGAAGGTCCAGCTTGTCCAAAGGGACAGTGGGCACACCGTCCTCCTTGAACCTGAGGCGCCTTTGAGACGTCCCAGGGGAGACACCGGGGGTGTATGGATGAGTGGTGGTGTTTAGAGGAGGGATCTGGACTCGAGCTGCAGCTGAGTTTGGGAGGGGCTGCGTCTGAGTGCGGAGATGACCAGGCAGCTCAGGGAGAAGGACAGGGGGCAAGTGACCCAGCAGCAGTGGGAGGGAGTGTCCACGAGGCAGGGGTCACCTAAGAGCCCGGTGAGGGGGACGCGTCGTGTCCATTACATTTAGGAGCAGCAGCTGAGTCCATGGTAGGAGAGGGCAGAGCCAGACGCTCACGGGTCAAATTGTGCATGGAAAGTGGGGGAACGGCCTGCGGCTGGGACACATCTCTGTGGACTTGGGGTGATGGGGAGGAGGGCACCAGGGGGCAGGCCGGAGGCCGTGCAGGTCTGGCCGTCTCCTGCGTGCCTGTGTGAACGAGCAGGCGCAAACCCAGCTCAGCAGGAGGAGCTGGTGCGGGAGGAGCTGCCCGGCAGCTCAGAGCAGGCCGGCGGCCGGGGCTGGTTTCGGGGCAAGTGGGACGCAGGCGGGCCACGCCACAGGGATTGGCCTGGAATAAGAAAAACTCTCTGTCCTCTGACTTAATAGAAGGGAGGGAGATGGATGCGGGCAGACATGGGAGGCAGCGTCACCCAGCGGATAGAGGGGTGGGCGGATAGAGGGGTGGGCAGGTGTGAGAAGGGTGGGCGGATAGAGGGGTGGGCAGGTGTGAGAGGGGTGGGCAGGTGTGAGAAGGGTGGGAAGTTGGATGCACAGACAGCGAACCAGCAGACCAGAGAGTGCCGCTGAGTGCCAGGTGTGTGGGCCTGTTTTGAGTCCTGATTTAAGTGAAGGCTGACTCCAGTGTCCCGTCGCGTGTCTTTATATGGCCTCTCCCATGCTGATCCAGAGCAAGAAGATATTGGGCTTTTTGTTTTTGTTTTTGAGTAGAGGTTTCACCAGATGATGTGCAAAAATGGGGAGGGGTGCAGTTGAAGGTCCCCATCATGGATCCAAGCTGAGTAAGAAGAAAATCGAGGAAAAGAGAGGAGGGTCTATGGAGCAGGACGAGCTGAGAAAAGAGGCCCGCTTCCGTCCTGGGGAGACGACACTGCACAGGGTGGGTGTTGGGCTCAGCATCTCAGCTGACAGCCCTGAGGACAGAGCTGGAGGCCGCTGCTCTTAAGCTACATCGTCTCTTCCCGAGCAGGGGTGTCGTGGGCGCCTGCTGCCAGAACAGCTGCAGAAGCACCAGCTCTCACAGCCACAGGCACAGAGCTGGGTGGAAGAGAGGACCTGCCCATCCTCAAACCACGTCCAGGGCCCAGGGCTCTGTTGCGTTCCTCCTCCTAACCCAGGCCACCCCACGGGAAGCAGCCCCTGACCAGGGTCCATGCTCACACAGCCTTGTGAGGTCCTGTCTCCCAGGAGGTGGCCCTCCTCAGAGGATGGGGCATGCTGTGACCTTTCGGGGTGCCGAGTACCTACTGTGCCCTGGGGGCTTTGGCAGGAATGTCCACATCTGGTCCTCAGAACAGCCTATTTAACTGGTGCTGTGATTGCCGACGGGCAGAGTCAGACCTGCCTGACCTCACGCAGGGAGCAGAAACATTTCTGAAATCAGGACCCAGCTCTTTGAACTCCACTGAGTGCCCACTCATGGTGCCATGTGTCATCAAAGCAGCTGCAGATTCTGAGAAACACTGAATTAAAACCAACCGCTTGGGCTGGATTGGGGCTTCCCAGGTGGTGCTGGTGGTAAAGAACTTGCCTGCCAGTGCAGGAGACATTAAGAACGCAGGTTCAATTGCTGCGTCCGGAAGATCCCCTGGAGAAGAAGTGGCAACCCACTGCAGTACTCTTGCCTGGGAAATCTCATGGATGGAGGAGCCTGAAGGGCTACAGTCCATGGGGTCGCAAGGGTCAGACACGACTGACGCGACTAAAGCACGCACACATGCCCAGAACTGAGGGAGGAGGGGCTGGGGAGTGAGTGCAGCCGGGCTCGGGGTTTCTTTGGGGCCAGAGTCAACGTGCTGCAATCAAAGAGTGGGGTCAGGAGCAGAATCTCATCGACGCTCTAAGACTACAATTGTATTCTTTAAAATTATGAATTTCCTATGTGTGAGTATATTAATAGCTCAATAAAAAGTGGGAAACTACTGTGTCAAAAATTATCATATATGAAGATCGTTGTTGGTTAGTTGCTCAGTTGTGTCTGACTCTTGTGACCCAATGGACTGTAGCTCACCAGGCTCCTCTGTCCCTGGGATTCTCCAGGCAAGAATGCTGGAGTGGGTAGCCATGCCCTCCTGCAGAGGATCATCCCAACTCAGGGATCAAACCCACAGCTCCTGCTTGGCAGGCAGATTCTTTACCACTGAACCCCCTGGGAAGCTCCATATAAAGAATACCAAAGGTCAAAAAATATCTTAGACAACCCTTTTTCTTAATATCCATCATTCTGTGGCTTAATTTCCCTTCAGCCAAAAGGCCTTCCATTAATGTGGGCTCTTTAGGAACTATAGGAAATAATGAACAGGATGGTATGATTTCAAAGTTATTCTCCCAAATGATTTCAGGAGTTACAAATCATGGGAGGGGAACAGAATCATTCTGCCGTGTTACTTGGACCCAAGATGACAGTAGGTTGAGGTCATCCGCTGGCCCCTGCAGTCCTCGGGTACAGGAAGCCCCTGGCTTCCTGAGCCCCTGGCTCTGATCAGCTTTGGAAAATGAAGATGCCCACATCAGTAGATTTCTTAGAAGAACCTCAGGACTCCTCACACTAAACATTATTCACGCCTAGTGAGGTAACTGGACTGCTCTATTTTCTAAAATAACCCCTGGCAGTAAATGCTGACTTACATCTTCAAAGAAAAAGCTTGGGCAAAAGATGAAGCGTGGAACCCACATAGTTTATGATGCAGCCAGTGCAGGAATGTTTGGAAGCAGAGGCCGTAGGAAAAATAATAAATAAAACGGGAAAAGATTACAAAGGAAGAAAATTTACCACGTTGACTCTGTGGCCATACATGGCTACACAGACCAGAGCCTCTCGGAGCCGCAGTGTGGAGGGTGCGCGTCGTATTCTTAGTAAGCAGCAGTGTCTCCCGCATCCTCCCAGTATTCCATTTCTCCAGGCCTTCAGTTTCCTTATTTGGGGCTCTCATCACTCTGAAGCTCTGGGAGGATTTTAAGATCCTCCAAGGAGGATGGGTTTCCACCCTCCCCTCCTGCCTTCCCACGCTCGCCCCCACCCAGGCGCTCCCGGGAGGCAGTGAGTTCCTAAGGATCTCGCAGTTCAGGAAATCCCACTTCTCATCCTGGGCCCGGGACACGGATGACCTTGACAGTCACCATCCTGTGGCATGAATCTCTCAATGGCCCATTTGGAAAGTCACCTGGTCCTCAGGGTCTGTCCACACGGGATCCGTTTCAGAGTGATAAAAAGAGGAACCAGCGGCAGAAAGACACTGGGGCTAAGAAGGTGACAACGTAGCTTGAGTCCTTCCCCAGTCTAAAGGTCAAAGGGTGGATCACGTTTCCAGAAGCTACGGGAGACCTGGAGGGCAATAAACCACCTTCACGACTGGCTTCAACTTCACAAAAATGAATGTAGTAGGTGTGAGATACTTGACATTTGGAAAACAGGGCCATAAGACTCCTCACAAACCAATGGGGGATAAGGTCCAATCGGATCCCGGTTAATCCACTGTAGTCTGACTTCAGGCCCAGAAAGGGGAGGCCTCGGACAGACAGCATGAAGGGGAGGACGCTAAGACTGAGCAGATGGTTTGAGCAACGCCACAGAACTGACGCTTCCCACGTAGGGACAGGGCACGTTTCAGAAGAGAGACGCTCCGGGGGGACGGAGTCACTTGTGCAGACCTTGGGGCTGGCGCTGCCTTAGGCTGAACTGTGTGGAATCACTAACACTGGATGGTGTTTGACCTACAAACACGGCAGATTCATGTTCAGTTCACCTGAGTTGGCCAGATAGCTGGGTTTTCTCTCTCTCTTTCTGTGTGTGTGTTTTTTTGTTTTGGGTTGTTTGCTTGCTTCCTTTGCAGGAGCTATTGGAGGTTTTTACTCTTTGGAGGCATCAGTCATTGTCCTTAGGAAGTTCAGTTCAGTTCAGTCGCCCAGTCATGTCCGACTCTTCGTGACCCCATGGTCTGCAGCACACCAGGCTTCCCTGTCCATCACCAACTCCCGGAGCTTGCTCAGACTCATGTCTATCGAGTTGGTGATGCCATCCAACCATCTCATCCTCTGTTGTCCCCTTTTCCTCCTGCCTTCAATCTTTCCCAGCTTGAGGGTCTTTTCCAGTGAGTCAGTTCTTTGCATCAGGTGGCCAAAGTATTGGAGCTTCAGCTTCACATCAGCCCTTCCAATGAATATTCAGGACTGATTTCCTTTAGGATTGACCAGTTGGATCTCCTTTCAGTCCAAGGGACTCTCAAGAGTCTTCAACACCACAGTTCAAAAGCATCAGTTCTTTGGCACTCAGCTTTCTTTATACTCCAACTGTCATACATGACTGCTGGAAAAACTGTAGCTTTGACTAGATGGACCTTTGTTGGGAAAGTAATGTCTCTAGTTTTTAATATGCTGTCTAGGTTGGTCATAGCTTTTCTTCCAAGAATTAGGCATCTTTTAATTTCATGGCTGCAGTCACCATCCGCAGTGATTTTGGAGCCCCGAAAAATAAAATCAGCCACTGTTTCCCCATCTATTTACCATGAAGTGATGGGACTGGATACCATGATCTTTGTTTTCTGAATGTTGAATTTTAAGCCAACTTTTTCACTCTCCTCTTTCACTTTCACCAGGAGTCTTTTTAGTTCTTCACTTTCTGCCATAAGGGTGGTGTCATCTGCATATCTGAGGTTATTGATATTTCTCCTAGCAATCTTGATTCCAGCTTGTGCTTCTTCCAGCCAGGCATTTCTCATGCTGTACTCTGCATAGAAGTTAAATAAGCAGGGTGACAATATACAGCCTTGGGTGGTGTCATCTGCATATCTGAGGTTATTGATACTTCTTCTGGCAACCTTGATTCCAGCTTGTGTTCATCCAGCTTGGGAAGTTACCTTAGGAGAAACTCTCTACTGGAAGGTCCCCTGGAGGAGGGCCTGGCACAAACTCCAGGACTCTTGCCTGGAGGACGCCATGCACCGAGGAGATTGCCGGGTCCAAGAGTTGGCCAGGCCTTTGGCCTTAGCAGGCGCACACCCTCCTTCTTCCTGCTGCTTCCTGTGGAAAGTCTCTTCCCCCTTCTTGTCCTCCTCCGCTCTCCCCTCCCGTCCACACCTGCCCACTGCCCCTCCTCCCAGTGGCCGTCTCCCCTCTGCCCCACGTGCATGGGCTGATACAAGCAGGTGGCTGCAGCCTTGCAGAGCCCTCTCCCATGGGTTCAGTAAGCCTAGAGCAGGAAGCCCTCGCTGGAAGGGCAGCGGGAAGCCAGACCTGGATGCTGAACCCCGGGCCCCGGGGCTGCAGGGCCACGAGGTCCAGCCACTGACTCTCAGGACTCATGTGTGCAGAAGTGGGAGGGTGTGGCGGGGTCGGGGGTTCGCGGCAGGGAAAGGTGACCCTGATCCAGCGCCCGGGATGCAGGCGGCAGTGAGACTGGTCCCTTCTAAGCCCACGTGCGGTCTCAGGGCTATGATAGTGGATCCCGGAGAAGCCCTTGTAAGGCTTCTCCAGGGCTCTGCGGTGTCCAGACACCTAGACCGGGGTGGTGGAAGGGAAGGAGCCCCACCTCAGTGGAGCCCCAGCTGCCTGCCCCATCCTGGCTTTTAATGCACAGTGTCTGAGAGAGAAAGGAGATCAGGGCACAGAGGGAGATTGCTGCGTGGGGACCAGTGGAGTGGAGATCAGGGCATCCTAGACTAGTCACATCTGCAAAGCTCTGGCCTTATAAAGGAATGTCCTGGGGACATCTGGGGGAGGGTGTGCAGAGAAAAAATGACATTAAAAGATAGTTGCAGTCTTATAACTGCTCAAATACAGCTTGAGGTCTCGGGATGGTGGTGGGGGAGTCTGCTACCGCCATGTGACACTGAAATGAGCTGTGGACACCTGCTGGAGTCTCTGAGGGCAAGGTCACCGCTTCCTGACCCCCGGGCTCACTCCCATTTCCGCCCACCCCCACCCCCTGGGAATTCTGTCTGCAGCCCCACGTGTGGTCCTGACCCGGCCTTGTCAGCATCTGTCGCCCCCTTGGCCTGTGTGTTCTGAGTCTGGGATCCACTGTCAGAGTCCTGACACCGCATGTGGGCTTAGAAGGGGCCAAAGTCTTACTGCTGCCTGCATCCCGGCGCTGGGTCACGGTCACTCTTCCCCACCACAACCCCCGACCCCGCCACACCCTCCCACTTCTGCACACACGAGTCCTGAGTGTCAGCGGCTGGACCTTAGCAGCCCTGCAGCCCAGGGGCCCGGGCACAGGGCGCCCAGGGAGGGAGTGAGGGGGGCCCAGCCGCCCCCTTGGGCGCCCTTTGGAGGCTGAGAAGGGCGAGCCGCTTGCCCACGGCAGCGCCTGTGTGAAAAGGAGCGGAACCAGGCTGGCCAGGTGTGAAGGCGGCTCCCTCTGTGCCTTTTCGGCATCTGCGCCTTGAATGGTCAGCGGGGCTGTGCCCCCAGCCCGGCCCCGTCCACACCCCCCGGCGGGCCGCGCTGGGCCCTCTGCAGCTCCTGGGGGGCCGTTTCCTCCCTGCAGCTGCTGCGCTGGGAGAGGCTGGGACCCCGGGCGAGGAACTCGGGGGTTCGCCCCGGGGACCAACCAGGAGCTGCTCCCACTTCACCTGCCCCAGAGCCTGAGTTTCACCCACACACTTGACCCAGGCTGCAGCTCGGCGGGTCGGGGGCCCCAGGGACTTACCAGGGGGCTGGCAGGCACCTCCAGACCCCTGAGAAGTGGGCCCGCCCGCCTGCCTGCACCCTGGGCTGTGTGTCTGTCTGTCTCTGCAGTCACTTGCAGGGTTAAACTGCTCACTCTGGTCCCTCTCAGACTGGACCCCGGGGCCCGCAGGACCTGTGTCTTTGTGGGCCGTCTGCCCTGAGCTGCACTGAACAACCTCATGTTGGCAGGACAACCTCAGGACCTTAGGTCCAGCTTAAGCCCGCAGGCTAACGGCACACCTGTCCGCATCTCTGCCTCCTCCCAGGGATCCTCGGCTCCCAGTCCGCGGGCCCACCCTTGTCTCCTCTGCGTCTTTCCTGGGCTAAGGGATGGTTAACCTGGCTCCCTGCATTCTGACACCTGTTCTTCACCGGCTCTTACCTGGAGTGGATATCAGAACCTTCAGAGAGCCAGCTGATGCCTGTGTGATGAAGCCTGTGTGATGAAACCTGTGTGATGAAGCCTGTGTGATGAAGCCTGTGTGATGAAACCTGTGTGATGAAGCCTGTGTGATGAAACCTGTGTGATGATACCTGTGTGATGAAGCCTGTGTGATGAAGCCTGTGTGATGAAACCTGTGTGATGATACCTGTGTGATGAAGCCTGTGTGATGAAGCCTGTGTGATGAAGCCTGTGTGATACCTGTGTGATGATGCCTGTGTGATGAAACCTGTGTGATGAAGCCTGTGTGATGATACCTGTGTGATGAAATGGGATGAAGGGTGCTTCTAGGGCTCTGGCTGGCCCACATGAGCCAGCAGAGCAGCTGTTGGCTCAGCACCTCTGTCTCCCACATGCCAGGTGATGGGTGGACTCATGGGGCTGGGGGGCTGCCTCTCCTCTAGTCTGGGGGTCCCAGGAGTTGGGCATCCCTGCCTGTCTTGGGCAAACCTCTTCCAGGGACAGCTCCCAGGCCCCAGTAGGAAGTAGCAGTGAAGCAGCTCAGGGCCTTCCTGCAGCCCCTCTCCCAGCCCCCCCGACTCCCCTCCACTCTGTCCAACGGGAAGAATGTGTGGTTGTTCATGATAGGAACTAAGGGTTTCCCACTGGGTTTTAGATACACATGTGTATCTCTTTTAAAACAGAGTCTTACACTCTCCTAATGTGGAAGTTAAAGGTCTTTAAAAACACCTTCACTTTCTTAAAGTTCCATAATTCTCCATCATAAAACGAAAGCAACATGATTCTGTGACATGTCTTCTGACCGCCCCTTGGCCGGGCATTAGATGTCTTTGTGTGTTTTTAATTGTCTAGCTTTTGTCTTTAAGCAAAAGACAGAACAAAACACTATGGTGTCTTGACAAGCGGAGGAGAGAGAGATTTGTGAGGTACAAAAGGAGTGCCGAGTACCAAGTATACTAGAAAACAGGAAAAAAAAAAAAGATTTTTAGTAAAAAAGTAATCCCTGCAATTTTTAAATACACAGAAACCTGTAAAATAGTAAAGGTAAACTGAAGTTCGATTTCCTATCCTGGGTCATTGCTTCTCACCAGAGGGGCTTCCCAGGTGGCTTGGTGGTAAAGAATCCAGCGCCAGTGCGGAAGACTGGGTTCGACTCCTGGGTCAGGAAGATACCCTGGAGAAGGAAATGGCAACCCACTCCAGGATTCTTGCTGGGAAATACCACGGACAGGGCAGACTGGTGGGCTACAGACCATGGGGTTGCAGTCAGAGGGACTTAGCATTTGTTTGAGAGATAAGAATCTGTTTTTAAAGAGTACCGTGTGGGAGAAGGCAATGGCACCCCACTCCAGTGCTCTTGCCTGGAAAATCCCACGGACGGAGGAGCCTGGTAGGCTGCAGTCCCTGGGGTCTCGGAGAGTCGGACACGACTGAGTGACTTCACTTTCACTTTTCACTTTCCTGCATTGGAGAAGGAAATGGCGACCCACTCCAGTGTTCTTGCCTGGAGACTCCCAGGGACGGGGGAGCCTGGTGGGCTGCCGTCTATGGGGCCGCACAGAGTCGGACACGACTGAAGCGCCTCAGCAGCAGCAGCAGCAGGCTGTTTAGGTGGATAGAGTGACACTTGGTTACCAGTTAGGATCAGAGCCTGGAAGTGTTCAGAGAAAAGAGAAGGTGTGTTTCCATGACTCCTTCTCACAGTTTGGAGTTGCTCCTTCAGATTTGGGTAGAACGACTGCTGTGCGGCATCTGACAGCTTCAACCTGCTAAGCATGAACACGTAGAAGTCAGCGTCCGGATTGCCTGAGCATTACCCGTTTGTATCAGTTTGACCCTTAGGAATATTTTTCCTCCGTTCCACATGGAACGGAGAACTGAAATTCGACCAGCTTGTCATTATTTGCTTTTAACCGTTTCAGATGCTCAGACCATGCTTCACAGAAGAGACTGGACGTCTCTTTTCTACCATCTATGGGGAACGACAGGTCATTAGAGGCAACCAGGGTGCTGGTCCGACTCCCTCAGACTCTGAGATCTGGTGTCACACAGACAATTCACGGGGTGCACAGCGGGAGGCCCCCCGCTTCTGAGCACTCGGAGAAGCCGTGAGCGATGGTTACACTGCTTACCACGGCTTCCTAACCTGGTGCGTGGAGGCCTCCACACTGACGTCCATCTGAATTATTTTTGGAAAGGACTGAAAAGCTGGCTCCTGAACATATTGGAGTGTGTTCTAGAGGAGACATTACTCATTGTTTACTGTGGAGGGCTGTTACTATTTTTGCTCCTGTCTTCAGTGTTTAGGTAGCAGGGCTCCCACTCCAGGCAGAGGTCGGTGGGGAGGAGGCAGGGGGAGACTGGAGACCAATTTAGAGCCGGAGGAGTCTTCGCAGCAGAGTCCCCAAAGCGTTTCCTCCCAAAAACAGTACAAGCAAGAGGACAAAGCGATGATTCTGTTTTCATTATAACTTGTCAATAAATTTGACTTCTCCGACTTGAGAATACATCTCACTTAGAGAGCAAACACAAACTATCAGTTCTTAGCTTTGCACGCTGGAGCAGAGTGCTTGCCTTTCAGCAGAACTGTCAGTCTGACAAAACCACCAGGCTCCAAAGGGGCCGGACTGGGAGAGCAGTGACCTCAGAGAGCCTGTGTGCCCTGGGAGCCAGCTCTGGCCAGCCCCACCGCACCTCCATGAGCCTGTCCCAGCCACGAGCAGCCGGACAGGCCGCAGCGGGCTGGATGGCCTGCCCTTGAGACCTTGTCCTGCCCTGCTTCTCCTTCCTACCTTTCCTCTTCAGGGGGGGACCTTGCCCCTTTACTCCCTTCCTTCCTCATCCTTCACCACCACCGCCACCCTGACCGGCACTAACCCAGTCAAAATCCTGCAGAGGCAGATCTCCAGTATCTGCTGTTTTTGCAGTACCTCCTAGATTGGCTAACTTGAACTCATTAACATTGATGTGTTACTTTAAATAAGCCTTTGTCTTCTTGCAGAGCGAAAGCTTCTTCTTTGTTCAAGAAATGTTAGGCATTAGTTAGTAAGGAGAAGCTTGTGAGAGGCAGCTGGACTCCTTATCCGGCCTCCAGCCCTGAATAGGAAACTGACCCAGACTTAGGGCTGTGGGTCCCCCGCCCCCGACCTCCTCCTTCTCTTGGGAGACTGGTTACAGCTGCTGAAGGGTTAGGTCCAGCTTTGACAAGGCCGGTTCCGTGCATGCAGCTCTCAGGAGCAGACTGCACTCAGGGTCTCACGCGGCAGAGTTTCTTTCTGTGCAATCTCGTGCATTTTACTTCAGAACATCATCCTCTTTATAAAATGGGAATATTAACATTATGTGTAATTGTAATGATATAATTGAAATGATGTACAATGGTAAATGTGTGCACATGCTTATAAATGTTTTATATATATAACATATACATATACATGTTTAGAATAACACATATATGCTATGTTCATATAGAACACATATAAATTATATATATATGTATATATGGTTGATGTTTGTTGTTATGCAATCACTTCAGTCATGTCCATTTCTTTTATGACCCCATGGACTATAGCCTACCAGGCTAGTCTGTCCATGAGATTCTCCAGCAAGAATACTGGAGTGGGTTGCCATGCCCTCCTCCAGGGGATCTTCCCGACACAGGGATCAAACCCACATGTCCTGAATTGCAGGTGGATTCTTTACCACTGAGTCACATGGGGAGCCTATCTCTCTCTCTCTCTCTATATATATATATATGTATATCTATATATTTGTTTACCTGAGTTTCACACTTTCCCCCCAGATAGCATACTAATTTTTTAGACCCAGCTTGCTCTCAGGTTGACGTGGAATGATTTTCATACCCTAGATGCTGGAATTCTTCCCAGCAAGGAGTTTACCTGTTTGCATTCCGTATCTTCTGTAGAGTCCAGCCCATAATAATAGGCATTCAATAAATCAAAAAATGATGCTGCTTCTAATTACATGTCTAAGGAAGGAGTATGCCTCAGAATAAGCCATTTTCTCTAAACAGAAGTGTTTCTTTCTCATTAGGGTTCCACTTCTTGAGCTCAATTTTGATCTTTTCTTGGGTCCAGCAGGCCCAGAGTCACTGGGGGAGGTTTCTGGCCCTGAAATCAGACCTGTACCTTCCTGTTCTGGTCTAGACCAGATTCCTTACTGCTGGGAGTTAATGGACAGTCAATTTTTCTGATTCATCTTTAAAATGCATTAGAAGCATAGACGTAAAGCCATGTTTCAGAATAAGTAACGTGTGTTTAATAATATCATCATCTCAAGTTTTAGTGTCTGACTCTGTGTGACCCCGTGGATTATAGCCCACCAGCCACCTCTCTCCGTGGAATTCTCCAGGAAAGAATTTTGGAATGGGTAACCGTTCTCTTCTCCAGGGTAATCTTCCTGACCCAGGGATCGAACTCTGGTCTCCCACATTGCAGGCAGATTCTTTGCTGTCTGAGCCAGCAGGTACTCCTTTTAGCAACCCCTGAAACTACTATACTTGGATACACTTAGAGGTTGAAAACTCCGTTCCTAAATCCACGTTATTCTCCGGGTGGCTGGGTTGGGTGGTCGCTGTGGCACGGCGGGTTAGAAGGAGGTGTTAGCGTGGGGCCTGGGGTGTGGACCCCCGTCACTAGCAAAGCCCCCGCCACACTGTGGTTTGGAGGGTGTGTCGGGTGTGGGGCTGAGAGTGGACACGCCTTTTGCTGTCTGTCGTTCCTGCACTTCTCCTGTGGGGTCGTGGCACTCAGCTCGTCCTGCGCCTGCGGGATGCGCTGGTTCCACTTGGACGCACGAGGTCGGGGCCCTGTGCCCTCGGGCTGGACTCGCCCAGTCTCCGTCCTGGACACGGCCGAGACCCCTTGCACGCCTTGCCCTGCAGGTCTGGCCACCTCCTGGGCAGGCAGGTGGCACCGCCCTAGGCCCCGGGACGACCGCATCCCCTCCGAGCACTCGTGACTTCATCCATCCTTCTGGGCTCTATGTCCCCGCTGTCCCGGCACCCCACCTTTCCCCTCCCAGTCGCTTCTCCCTGCGTGCCCCCTCAGTGCCCCACTCCACCTCCCTGACAGCCGCGCGGGACCCATGATCCCTGCGGAGCCCAGTCACCCCGCTCCCCCAGGAGAAGGTCAGATGCGCAGGGATCTCCCCCAGCTCAGCCCGCGGGACACCGGTGCACCTGTGTGCTGTTCTGAGCTCAGTGCCTCGGGGCCTGCCTACAGTGGCTTGCTTTGTTTTGGAGGAGGGGAGGACATTTTATCTGCTCTGTGAAAAAAGAAATCCAGTTTGGAGAACGACATTGAGAAGAAAACATGAAATGTCAAGTTCAGTTCGGTGCAGTCCCTCAGCCATGACTTAGCAACCCCACGGACTGCAGCGTGAGAGGCCTCCCTGTCCACCAGCTCCCGGAGTCCATCCAAACTCATGTCCATTGAGTCAGTGATGCCATCCAACCATCTCATCCTCTGTCGTCCCCTTCTCCACCCCCTTCAGTCTTTCCCAGCATCAGGGTCTTTTCCAATGAGTCAGCTCTTCACATCAGGTGGTCAAAGTACTGGAGTTTCAGCTTCAACATCAGTCCTTCCAATGAACACCCAGGACTGATCTCCTTTAGGATGGACTGGTTGGATCTCTTTGTAGTCCAGGAGACTCAGGAGTCTTGTCCAACACCACAGTTCAAAAGCATCAATTCTTCTGTGCTCAGCTTTCTTTATGGTCCAACTCTCACATCCATACATGACCACTGGAAAAACGATAGCCTTGACTAGGCGCTCCTTTGTTGGCAAAGTAATGTCTCTGCTTTTTAATATGCTGTCTAGGTTGGTCATAACTTTCCTTCCAAGGAAATGAAATATCAAAGGCTGACACAAAGGAAAACCATCCTTTTCTAATTTTGTGATATAACAGGGAGTTGGAACTGAAGAGTGTGGGGTTCAGTTTTAAGAAGCTTGAGAATTCTTCTTTTGAAACTGTATTTTGATCAAAATTATGACTATAATATTTTAGCATGTCTGAGGAAGAAAAGGAATTTCTTGATATTAATTTTTAAGGCCTGGTCCTCAGAGAGACTGGAAAGCCAGACAAAGTGATCAAAAAGAGGGTTGGTGGCCTCTGATGCTCTGTCACCCTGGGATTGAGATGTAACTTGGGTCTGGGTGATTGATTGGAAGGCTTCCTGCCCGGCAACAGTGGTAAAGAACCCGCCTGCCAGTGCAGGAGACTTAAGAGACTCAGGTTCAATCCCTGGGTCAGGAAGATCCCCTGGAGAAGGAAATGGCAACCCGCTCCAGGATCCTTGCCTGGAGAATGCTGTGGACAGAGGAACCTGGTGGGCTACCCTCCCTGGGGTCACAAAGAGTCGAAACAACTGACTGCACGCGAGCAGGGGTGATGGCGTGGGAAGTCTTCGAGTCTTCAGCTGCTTTGTGTAGAGAGCGCCCCCCACCCCACCCTCACCCCCAGACTCAGGGGCAGCCACTCACGCAGGGATCCCTGAAAGCAGACAGCTGCGTGGGGGCTCCCGGGGCACAGGGGCCACAGGTCAGAGGTGCTAAGCGGAGGTCAGTCACCCAGCAGGAGGCCCGCCGGTAAGAGGGAGACCAGGGCAGAGCCCAGGTCTTGCTGCTTCCCTATGGGCCTGGGGCAGCCGGCTTTGTGGACGTCTGCGTCTGCTTCTCTCGACTCTGTGGCCGCCCAGATGGCCCGAGGAAGCCGGCTGGAATCCCCGCCAGGGTCCGCGGCTTCAGGTCTCCCTTCCCCAGGCGTCAGGGAGCCGCGAGCGGCTGGACCGCTCTCGGCGGATCTAAAGTGGGTTCTGGGGCGCCCGCAGCTGGAGGCCCCTTCCCACGGGCCTCGGATCGCTCCTCCTTCTCCTGCGGCCGGGAGCCACTTCCCCCTGGTCACCTGGCCCTGGCCCTGTCCCCGCGCGGGCCGTCCACGCTGGCCAGGGCAGTGCTGGGGGACTCGGTCCACACGCTGTGGCGGGCGGTGGCAGTCCCTCCCGGGCAGGGGACATGTCCCCGCTACCAGGCGGAACCCCTTCGGGCTGGCGACCCCCACAGGCGGCCCCAGGTTCGAGGCGCACTAGCAGATGTCTGATGCCCGCAGGCGCCGGCTCACAGGAGGCCCTGCCTGCCTCCTTCACCGGCAGCCACACCCGCCGGGGCACAGGGGCATCGGGACGTAGCCCCGCTCCCTGTCCGGGGGCCCTGGGACCACGGGGGCCCCCGGGGCTGCTCTGCCTCCGCTGCCCGCAAGCTGGCCTGGCCCCCGGGGGTGCGGTGACCCTGAGCTCTGAGACCCCGGAGCAGGAGTGGCAGGCGGCCGTGCAGGTCCTCGCTGAGGCCCCTGCAGCACCGCCTCGCCCACCCCGCGGGAGGAGCACATCTCCATCCGGCCCACCTCCCTTCCCAAGAGTCGGAACTTGCGGAGAGGCGTCTGCTCCGACTGCCTGACCCCGGCACCCACACAGGCCGGAGCCCTGCTCTGTGAACACGTGGGGTTTAGGGGGGCAGCTGTAAGCTGGCGAGCCGGGACCCCTGCCCTCCAGAGTTGACAGCGGCGCGGGCGGGGGGGACGGGGCAAGCGGTAGAGCCCAGAGCAAGAAACCACACGTGCAGGGTCGGTGCTCACTGGAGTCAGGACAGAAACCAGAGGGAGGGAGGGGGGTGTGTATGCGGGTGTGCGTGTGTGGTCGTGTGTGTATGTGTGTGTGTGGTTGTGTGTGTATGTGTGTGTGTGTGGTTGTGCGTGTGTGGTCGTGTGTGTGTGTGTATGCGGGTGTGCGTGTGTGGTCGTGTGTATGTGTGTGTGTGTGGTTGTGCG